>NC_080163.1:178574207-178831707 GCF_950295315.1 Erinaceus europaeus
ACCCAGAGATTGCATTGCTTTTCTGTTCTCAGCCCACACAATAAGTTTGCAGCATCTTGGCAGTCTCTGATCTCTAAGGATGGAAGAAGGTCCCAGGGTCCCAGGCCTGTATTTGATCTGGCCTGGAAGACAAGAACAAAGGAACAGCAACACCTGCCCAGATGCCCTGGCTGGGCTGGTGCTGCACATTGTGCAGGTGGTGTCTGGACAGGGTTTGGGACTGTGGCATCCCAGCCACCCCCAGAAAGGTGTACAGGGTGGGAGCCCTTGGCTAACTTTGTAATGAACAGGTGCAATGGGGTGATTTTTCTGAGTGACCTGAGTCTGATGGCCTGTCTGCAGAGGAAAATGGTTATACACAGCTGCTCAAGACCTTCCCAGGAACAGGTGGGCCTGCTTGAGGGCCAGAGCACACTGGTTTCAGGCCTGCAGGTCTCAGAGTTGAGTCCCATGCCATCTTTCTGGAGAGAAGATGGAGAAAGACGTGTGTGTGTGTGTGTGTGTGTGTGTGTGTGTGTGTGCATGTTCACAAGGCAGTGAAGTAGACACTCTGTTGCTAGTGTTTTAGCTTCTCAGGGAATAAGAGTAGGGGCAACAAGGGGAAGATAGGAAGAACACAGGAGAAATTTGGAACAGAAGAAAGGTCCCATAAAGTCTAGTGATCTTTTCTCATTTGGCCCAGGAAGTGGCACAGTAGATAGAGCACTGGACTCTCAAGCATGAGGTTCAGAGTTTGATCCCCAGCATCCAATATGCCAGAGAGATACTTTGATCCTCTCTGTCCTGCACTCTCTCTTCCTATCTTGCTTTCTCATAAATAAATAAATAAATAATAAATAAATATTTTTTTTTTGCCTCCAGGGTTATCACTGGGCCTCAGTGCCTGTACTATAAATTCACTGCTCCTGGAGGCTTTTTTTTCTTCCCCTTTTGTTGCCCTTGTTGTTTATCATTGTTGTTGTTATTATTGTTGTTTTTATTGCTGTTGTTGTTGGATAGGACAGAGAGAAATCGAGAGAGGAAGGGAGGACAGAGAGGGGAAGAGAAAGAGACACCTGCAGACCTGCTTCACCACTTGTGAAGCAACGCCCCTGCAGGTGGGGAGCTGGGGGCTCAAACCAGGATCCTTGGGCTGGTCCTTGTGCTTCATGCCATGTGCGCTTGACCTGCTGCGCTATCACCCGCCCCCCAATAAATACATCTTTTAAGAACAGATCTGCTCTCTTTTTGGCCTCACCCTCTCCCTTCTATCACAAAGGCCTCTTGGTGCCTAATGAACGTTCCTTTCTTCCCTGGAGTCCAAGCAGGTACTCCTGGAAGTAGGCAGCAGTTTCTGGAGGGATGACACCTTTGTATGTCTGGAAGTCACTCTTTTAGGGGAGAAATGGAGGTAGCATGGGGGCAGTAACCTGGGAGCCTGGGGACAAGACCCTGAGTTTTTTGATAGGTGGAGCTGTAACTCAATTGCCCCTCTGTGATGAAATGGGGCTCAGGATATGGCCAGTTAGAAAGGCTTCACTCTGGGGTCTTGAGAAGAAAGGGTGCTACCTGACAGCTATCCCTCCCAGGAGACCCCAGAGTCCCGAGGAAGAAGCTGCACAGATTTGCAAGCAGCCCCTAATTTACTTCCCTTAACTGCCCTGCAGGCCTAGAGCAACAGTTAAGAATCACATTACTGCCTTTTATTGTCTCTAATTTTTACCCAAATGGTTTCTGCTGCGCCAGCTGAACAGAGCTCTCGTTTCACTGAGTACATCCAGGGACCCTGGTTGCTGGTGTGTTCTGGATTTATGCATTTTCTGGGGGAGGTCAACCCTCCTGACTTTCTTCTTACCCCACCTCTTCTCTCCTCCTGCAACAGGACATAAGAGCAGGGACTACAGGGCTGACCCTGATGGTGGCCACTCCTTTGTAGTGGAGAGAGATCTGTATCTGCTCAGCTATCTCGTGTGCAGTGACAGGGGTCTGGCAGTTCACCATACTGGGTGGGATCCTGTCTCCTTTGCCCCCCTGCACTTTCTTCTTCTAGCGTTTGCCCTTCTTCCGTAGCCAGTCAACAGCGTCAGGTTGAGCCTGATGTAAAGTTTCGAGACCTCCTTTGAATCTGGAGAGGTGGCAGTCGTTGACTATGTGGGTCATAGTCTGTAGCCGCAGGGGCAGTTTGGGTCATCTCTGGCTCCCCAGCGATGGAACATAGCGGCGCACCGGCCATGGCCTGTTCGATAGTGATTGAGGAGGACCCAATCATAACGTGCTAGGTCAAAGCCAGGTTGACGCTTGCAGGGGTCTGTGATGAGGTGTTTGTTCTTTATCTCAGCTGACTGCCAACTCTGTTTCCAAGAGTCTGGAACAGAGAAGTTCGGTGTAGGCGTAGGGGACCAGATTGGATGACGAGACGTCAAGCGTTGGACAGGGTGGGCAAAGATATCCGCGTATATTGGCAGGTCCGGTCGAGCACAGACGTGGGAAATGAACTTAGATGATGCCGCATCCCGATGAATATCTGGCGGGGTGATGTTGCTAAGAACTGGCAGCCATGGAACCGGGGTGGAACGGATGGTTCCAGAAATTATCCTCATGGAGGAATATAATTTGGAATCGACCAAGTGGACATGGGGGCTATGGAACCATACTGGGGCACAGTATTCTGCAGTGGAATAGCATAATGCCAGAGATGATGATCGTAGTGTGGAAGCGCTCGTGCCCCATGAGGAGCTGGCCAGTCTTGCAATGATGTTATTCCTCGCGCCCACCTTTGCTGCAGTTTTTATGAGATGTTCGTGAAATGACAGAGTGTGATCGAGAGGAACGCCAAGATAGACTGGCTGGGCTTCATGTCAGATTCTCGTATCGCCAAGCTGCACATTAAGCTCATGCGAGGCCGAGGCATGGTGTAGATGGAAAACAGATGATACCGTTTTTGCAGTGCTAGGGATTAGTCGCCATTTTTTACAGTAATCAGATATCAGAGACATGTCTGCACTGTGACCCCTCAGCTCCTGCTCTGGATCTGAGGGCCCCCATGCCGAGTCATACAGGCACATCTTCTAAGCTGTGTATGATGGTGAGCTTACCAGGCCCCCATGGGCTGGAAGTGAAGGAAACCCAAGTGAAGCACAGTGAATGATCAGGTTACGGAAACAGATTTACCTTCAGGTCTGGTTGGATCAGGGTGCTTTTGGAACTCTGTCTCCCTCTACTTCTCAGCTCTGCCTTCCTCAGTGCTGGCTTCTGTCTCAAGCAGCAGAGACGGCATCATAAGTTTCGTGTTTCAGTCGGTCAGCAGCAGCTGACAAGCTTCCTCCTACTGGTGCCAAGAACAGTCCTGAAATGACACATGGCCAACTCAGGGCACCTGCCCATCACTGAGCCAATCACTATGCACAGGGTGATGGCCAAGCTGGTTGGACAGGTCTGAACCCCCTGTTCTCAGTCTGGTAGACACTGGATTGGGGTTAGCCAAGATACAGGACAGAGAATGTGGGAAGGAGTAATTTCCTAATGGGGGAAACTGAACCACAGCTGGGAACGGATGTCAGCCTCTGTCCTTGGTTACACCCCCACCCCACCCAACTCTTCCTCACCTCTTCTTTGTATCAAGGGGAGAGTGCAAGAACTGCACCTGTAAGATACAGCTGTGATGGCAGCTGTCTTGCCCTGCAGCGCGAATATCACACACCCCATTCTCCTGTATGTGGCATCTTCTCCTAAGCAGCAAAGCCTGACACCCAAGCGTTGCTTTGTCCCCCAGAATCCCTATCCATGCACGACTCTCCCAGACCCCACATTTAGGGACAGGAAAGGCCTCACCCCAGCTGGACTAAGGTTTAAGTGTCTGAGTGTGGACAGAAGGAAGGCTCCTCAAGGGTGGTGGTTTCTTTTGCTGTGCAGAAGCTTTCAAATTTGATGTAGTCCCATTGGCTCATTTTTTGTTTTTGTGTTCCTTGAGACTGGACTTGAATTACTGACAATGCCTTTAAAACTTAAATCAAAAAGAGTTCTGCTAATATTTCCTTCTAAATATTTGGTGGTTTCTGGTCTAACATCCAGTTCCTTGATCCATCTGGAGTTTACTTTTGTATGGTAAAATGTAGTGGTTCAGGTTCATTCTGCATGTTTCAATCTAATTCCACAACACCATTTATTGATGAGACTCTCATTTCTCCATTTAATATTTTTGCCCCCATCCTTGTTAAAAATTAGTTGTCCAGAGGTTTAGGGGCTTATTTATGAGCTCTCAGTTCTATTCCACTGGTCAATGTGTCTATTTTTCAGTACCAGACAGTTTTGATTACATGGACCTGTAATATATTTAGTTTGAGGTCTGAGAGTGTGTGTGACACCTCTAGTTTTGTTCTTTTCTTCCCCCTCAAGATTACTTTGGAGATTCTCAATATTTTTCAGTTCCAAATTAACTTTTGTAGCTTTTGCTCTATTCTCTTAAAAAATTGTTGGGCTCTCAGTTGAAATTCATTTTGATGGTGTCAGTTCTCCCAGTCCACAAACATAAGGTATCTTGCCATTTCTTTGTATCTTTTTCTATGTCTCTGAATCGTGATTCATAATGTTAGATGCCACACATCAGACAAAGGCTAGTAACTAAAATATATAACAACAACAACAACAAATCCACAAACAACAAAAGGCCTCATCTAAAAGTGGGGTGAGGATGTGGACAGATGTTTACAAAAGAGGAAATTCAAAGAGCTAACAGACATATGAAAAAATACTCAAAGCCACTGATTATCAGAGAAATGCAAATAAAGACAACAATGAGATACCACTTCACTTCTGTGAGAATATCATCCATCAGAAAGGATGGTAACAACAAATGTTAGAGAAATTATTAGGGAATAATTTCTGCTGGTGGGAATGCAAATTGGTGCAACCATTGTGGAGAACAGTCTGGAGAACTCTCAGAAGGCTAGAAATGGACCTACCTTATGACCTGACAATTCCCTTGCTGGGGATATATCCTAAGGAACCAAACACACCCATCCACTCTATACTAGCCAAACACACCTATGTACACTCTATAATAACCCAAACTTGGAAGTGACCTAGGTGCCCAACAACAGATGAGTGGCTAAGTTATGGTATATACACACAGTGGAAATTACTGTGAACGATGAATTCACCTTCTTTGCCTCATCTTGGATGGAGTTTGAAGGACTCATGCTAAGTGAGATAAGCCAGAAAGAGAAGAAAGAAGGTGGGATGATATCCCTCCTTGTACAGGGGCCATGCTCATCTTCTCTGTATCATTTCAATTTTAGTATATGTGCTGACAAAGCGAGCATGATATCCTTCATGTGAAGAACTTAAACAAGAACAGGAAGGGGAAACACAAAAGTAAAACTTGGACTGGGTTTGATGTATTGCAGCAAAGCAAGGGACTCTGGGGGATGTGGGTAAGGAGGGGGACTTGGGGGACATGGACTTTGGGGTCCTCATGCGTGATGGTGGTAAAGGACCTAGACTGGGGTGGGAGGAGAGTGTTTTGCAGACACCTATCATGGTGAGATGAGAAACTATTCATGTACCAAATGTCAAGAAATATACTGCACCAGCATGACTTTCAGGCAAAGTGAAGTGAAGGAGGGATGGGGAGATAATATATTGATTCCATAAAAGACTCTCATGCCTGAGGCTCTGAGGTCCTAAGTTCAATCCCTTGTACCACTATAAGCCACAGCCAAGCAATGCTGTTCCCCCTCTCTCTCTCTCTCTAACAAAAAAAAAATATTTAAAAAAATTGCGGGGGGGGGGTGGTCAGATGGTAGCGCAGTGGGTTAGTACACAAGTGCAAAGACTGGCCTAAAGAACCTGGTTTGAGCCCCCAACTCCCCAACTGCAAAGGGGTCACTTCACAAGTGGTGAAACAGGTCTGCAGGTGTCTTTCTCTCCCCTTCTCTGTCAGGACCTTCTCTCTTGATTTCTCTATATTCTATACCACAACAACAGCAACAACAATAAAAACAACAACTATAACAACAAGGGCAACAAAAATGGGGAAAAATGGCCTCCAGGAGCAGTGGATTCATAATGCAGGCTCCAAGCTGCAGCGACAACCCTGGAGGTAAAAAAAAAAATCAGGGGCCAGGTGATGGTGCACCAGGTTAAGAGCACATACTTCTAAGTGTGCGGACCTGAACAAGGATTGAGATTTGAGCCCTTGGCTCCCCACCTGCAGGGGGGATGCTTCACAAGTGGTGAAGCCATTCTGCTGGTCTCTTTGTCTCTACCTCTCTATCTTCCCCTCCCCTCTCAATTTCTCTCTGTTCTATATAAGAAAAAAGAAAAGTCCACTAGGAGCAATGGATTTGTAGTGCCAGCACCAAGCAGCACCAAGCCCCAGTGATAATCCTAGAGGCAAAAGAAAAAAAAAAAAGGAGGACTCGAAGCCTGGAAAGGCACCAAGTCAGATATCTCAGCACTTATTCACTGGTGAAGAAGCTGAGGCCTAGGGAGGTTAAGGTTCATCACAACTTTGCTCAGAAGCCAGAGCAGAGTGGGGGCAGGAACACAGGCTCCAAGGGGATTCTCCCCACCCCTAAAGCTGGCTTCATTTTCCCAGGCACTTCCCTCTTCCTCACACTGTCTTATGGTATAAATATGACCCCCTTCATCTCCCATGCCCACCAGTGCCCCCTTCACCAGCACTACCATCATCACTCTGACCCTTAAGGCTAGAGGGGTGAGTAGGATAGAGCAGTCCCTCTCCCACTGTCACCAGTTAAGTGCGGTCAGGAAACCAGGCCCTGGACAGATGACTCAGACACAGGGAGGGTTGGGGTGTGGCTGAGAGGGGAGGGGGACCCCTGGACCAGCAGCTATAGGCAAGCAGTAGTCTCATTCAGGGGATTCAGAGGGTCTACCTAGCCTCACCAAGCCCCTCTCATTCTGAAAGAGCTTATGTCAAAGAATTCTGTACTTTTAAAATTGGTCTTTCTCTGGGAGTACAAGGAGAATCTTCAGAAAATAGGATTTGAGGCTGGAGAAATAGTTTACTGGGTGGGGTGTGTACTTTTTCAAGCTTGTGGCCTAGGTGTGAGTCCCAGCACTACGTGGGGGGTGTTCTGGCACGAGAGCAAGGTCTAAAGTCATGGTGTCTCTTCTCACTCTATCTCTATCTGAATGAGAAAGTGGCCTGCAACAGTGAAATCATGGATGCCTGAAGCTCTGATTCTAGAGTGAATGAATGAATGAATGATTACAGGAGTTTAAAGTGTGTTTTGGGGAGACGGGGATGGGGTAGACCTTCCTTTCTAGTTTAATGTTAACCAGATCCTGAAGGCAATTAGTGGGAAGACATAGGTCAGAGTGTCCTTGAACTATGACTTTCTCAGCCCCTGGGACTATCTCCAGATCCTCCCAACAGAGAGCCCATATCTCTCTCCTCCTTCATTCTCCCCACTTGTGAACATCAACTCTGAGACAGGTGGGGGTGACAATTCCTTATGATATTATGGTGATGTGTGCATTTAACCAGGTGTGCCACAGCCCGGCCCCCTGCTATATTATCAATTCCTTCTGTAAGGCAGAGTCCTCTAAAGAAATGGGGGAGAGAGGGAGGGCTTGACTTGTATGTTCACAGAGACTGAGAAGGACCACAGCTTGCAGCCAGGGGCCTAAAGAGCTGGAGTGTAACTCTAGTCCAAACTCCTAAGACCTGAGAACCAACAGAACCTAAACTGTTTGTTCCACTTTGAGCTGGAAGACACGACAACAAGCAGAGCTGAAATATCCTGATTCAGGGGCAGGAGAGGGGCTGGGTGGTGGTTCACACACATTACCAGGCACAAGGACCTGGGTTCAAGTTTCTAGCCCCAGCCTGCAAGGGGGGAAGCTTCACAAGCAGTGAGGCAGTGCTACAGGTGTCCTTCCATCACAATTTCTCTCTCTCTCTCTCTCTCAAAAAGAAAAATAAAGTCTCCAGGAGCAGTGGATTTGTTGTTCATGCACTAAGCTCCAGCAATAATCCTGATTAAAACAATTTTTTTTTTTTAAAAAAAGAGGGACAGGAGAAAACAAATGACCTAGTTTGAGCAGTCAGGCAGTTTGCCCTTTCCTTTGGATTTTTTGTTTCATTCAGGTCCCCAGTGCACTGGAGGTGCTCAACCAAACTGGGGAGTGTGATTCACTTTGCTAAGTCTACCCACTCAAGACAGAACTCCAGCCCTGTCTGCTCTCAGCACAGCCGATATGAGCATAGGGTCCTGCCCGCCGCCCCCCCCCCCCCCGCGTGTTCTCCTGGGGATATGGTTCTTTTTTTTTTTTTTTTTGAAAACATTTTATTTATTTTAATGAGAGAAAGATACTGATAGAGAGACTGAGAGAGACCAGAGCACTGCTCAGCTCTGGCCATAAGCCACTATAAGTGGTGCTGGGGAACCTCAGGCATGAAACTCTTTTTGAATAACCATCGTGCTGTCTCACTAGTTCTGGGTTCATTTTTAAATCCAGAGCCAATTCAAGGAGCCAGCCACGATGTCAGATGCTGTGGTCGGCTGCTTTCCTTTTTCTAAGAGGGAGATGACTAATCCTGAGCACCTGCAGTCAGATCCGGGACACGGTGTCCAGGGTCTGGACTTCATGCTGACAGTGTTTTCTGAAATGATAGTGCAGCATTCATCATTCCCCTTCCTGTGCTGAAAATGGACCTGCTTCAGTCTCCACACACCCCCAAATGGCTCTTCATCCACTCGCTGCTATCACACTGATGGGGGGAGTCACACAGCACCCACTTGATCCTCCCCCTCCCTTTTTTTCCTTTTAAAAAAATATTATCTACACAACTGCAAAATTCAGATCTTCTTCTCTGTCACTAATTCAGTTGCTATGCATCCACCCATCCCTCTGTCGGCTTATCCCCTCATTATTTATCCACCCACCCTTGTCCTTCCACCCTTCCTCCCACTTTCTCTTTTAGTGAATATTTAGCTCAATGCACTGATGAAGCAAAGATCACTTCATTTCTGGCATCTGTGTCTAGTTTCCCTGTCTTTCGTCTCTCTCTCTCTCTCTCTTTCTCTCTCTCTGTGTGTGTCCTTCTCCTTCTTTCTCCCTCTCCCTTTCTCTCTTTGCTATCAGGATTATTACTGGGGTGGGCACCTACCTACATGGCTTCATCATTCCTGGTGGTCATTATTTTTATTTTTATTTTATGTTTTATAGAGGCTGAGAGACAGTCAGATAAAGGAGAGACACCTGCAGCACTGCTTCAAAACTTGTGAAACATTTTCCCATGCAGGTGGACACCGGGACTTGAACCTGGGCCTTTGTGCATGTATGCTTTAACAGTTGTGCTACTACCTGGGCCCTCCCAGTCATTTATTTATTTACTGCCACAGGGTTATCACTGGGACTCAGTTTTAGCACTATAAATCCACTGTTCCTGATGGCCATTTTTTTCTTTGTTCTTTTTTTTTTTTTTTCCTGTCTACTTTATTTGATAGGATAGATGGAATTTGAGAAGAGACTGAGGTAGAGAGAGAGGAGAGAGATGGACACCTGCAGACCTACTTCACCACCCATGAGGTGTCCTCTCTGCAGATGAGGAGTGGGGATTCAAACCCAGGTCCTCGAGCATTATAATTTATGTGCTCAATTGTGTACACTACCACATGGCCCCATGACTACTTAGCTCTTATGTGTCATTTCTCTGGCCTCATGAGCAGACCCAGTAGGTCAAAGAGGGCTTCTCTGAAAGGCACCCTTCCCAGGAGTTTCCTTTCCTCAGTCACTGTGGGGAGATACTACAGGCTTGTCATTCTCTGTGCTGATATGTTGCCCTGTCCTGGATCTCGAGAACATTTACAGACCCTCAAGAGAATTAGTTTGCCTGAGGAGAACAGCCAAGGACAGAAAAATGGAGTCTCACTGGAGTCAAAATGCAGATTTTTTTTGCATTGAAATATAAATCTTACATTTCAAAAGTTGGCTTTGAATAGCACTTAAAAAAAGAATTGCAGCTGGTTTGCAATAGGGCATTGGAACACAAACAAACAAACAAACAAACAAAAGTCCCATCCAAGAATACTCTTTGGCCCTGTGCCCACAACTTCTTCTTCTGGTTTTGAATTGGCTATATTATCACTGTCTTCCGGTTCCTGCTGCTCAGATTTGCTGACTTGGGGGTAGAGGGTCAGTGAAACAGACGGACAGACAAATTGGCTGGTGGTCTCTCCAGCAAAGCAAGCCCCCCCCCCCCAGGGTGTGGGTATTGCAGTGTGGAGCCTGCAGGCCCTTCCCTGGCCTCACTTACACTCTAAGGTCTCCTAGGCCTAATCAGTTTGACCTCAGGCTACACTCCATTTGTGTAGACATCCTAGTACCTATCAGTGGCCAGAAATGGGTGTGTCTTCCTTCAAACTATATTTTGTCTCCTTAAAGCTCTGAGCCCTAATAAGGGTCTTTTCCGTTTCTCCAAAGCCACAGTTGTCATCCCCCTGTACCATTTCAGTTTTTTCTCACACTTGAACCTAGCCTTTGCACATCTCTGATGCCTTCTGAGGATTCTGATGCCTGGACCTGCCTGGTGAGAGGTGGAAGCAAAGAGAGAAGTGACTGCACACACTGGTTTGCCTATTTACCCACTCTACACCCACTTGGTTCCAAAAGCAGTTAGGGTGGAATACAAAAATATAAGCAGTACAATAGTATTAAAATAGCAAAAAATCAGGTGAAAGGAAAATGAGGGAACAGTAAGCTCAGGCCAGGAATGTCAATGTAGACGCAGGCTTTAGAAAGCAGGGGTGGGGAGGGGGGATTGGGGACTTCAATAAGAAAATTCCAACGCCACTGTTAGGGGTTTCCTATCAAATGGGAGGAGCTGATTCATATTATAAACACATTCCAATCTGTTTTTGCTTTACAAGAGGATTTTGTCAGAGGTATTTAGGATTTTTTATTATTTTAATTTTATTGATTTTATTTTATTAATTTTATTGATTTATTAATTATTAACAAGATTGTAAGATAACAGGAGTACAATTTCATATAGTTCCTACCACCAGAGATCCATATCCCATTCCTTCCATTGGAAACTTCCTTATTATTTATCTCTCTGGGAGTATGGACCAAAATTCATATATATATGAAGGTGGAAAGTCTGGCTTCTGTAATTGCTTCTCTGCTGAACATGGATGTTGGCAGGTCAATCCATGCCCCCAACCTATTTCTATTTTCCCCTGGGGGCTGGGGTTCTGGAAAGGTGAGACTTTGGGACAATTGGTGAGGTTGTTTGACCAGGGAAGTCAAGACGGTACCATGGTACCATCTGCAACTTGGTGACTGGAAGATGGCAAGATATAAAGCAAGACAAATTGTTTAATAAACAGGAACCCCAAAGTAGGAATAGAGCAGATGAAATTAGGGGTCTTTATATGGGAAGAAGTCTATTTTAGGTATGTTCCATGACTTTAGCAATTTTTGCCTGAGCCTGATAGTTAATATGCAGGTGAGCTTAAAGTATTGTCTAGGAAGATGGCGTCAGGCTTGAGAATAGGACTAGAAAGTTGGATTAAGGCAGAGAATAGCTCCCAAATTTAAGGAAAGTATATAAATATCATTCACTATTTACCCCATCTATTTGACCTAAGGCCCATATATAATCTTATTCAGCACAGTAGCTGGTGTGACCTCATTAGAGGTATTTTAAAAGGAAGTCTCTCTGTCTCTCTCTTTTACTTTTTCTTTATAATTTTATTGGGGGCTTGATAGTTTATAGTAAGGTTGTTGACACATGGGTACAATTTCCCATCTTCCTGTGAAAGGTGTCTTCAGAACACTCTCCTCCCCAACTCAGGCCCTTTTTACTATCATGCACCAGAATTCCAGTGCCCTCTCTAACCTGTCTTCTCCTCTCTCCCCAGGGTTCTTTGCTCTGGGGCAATGCACCACACCCAGTCCAAGACTTTCTCTTTCTATCCCTTTTTCTTAAGTTCCACTTGTGAGATCACCCAGCATTTATTCAAGGAAGTCTCCTTAAGCACATGAAGAAGGCTTATAACAACTCCATTCACAGGGAGTCCATAAGCAGTGTTTGCAATTTCCTATCTGTCCCAGGCATGAGTGCCACCTGAGAATTGATTTTTCTTCTCCCCACTTTTCCTAAGCAAGTCAGCCAGAGGATACCACTGAGGTCTTTCCAGGTATTCTGGTCCCAGCTGAGGGCACAGAATAGAGCACAAGGGGTTGAAGTTCTCAGGAGACGAGAGATGACATGGACTTTGTTGACGGAGTCCAGATTGGTTTCCCTCAGGAACTGGGGTGGGACCTATTTCATTGGTTCTTTGTCTAGTCATCTCCCTGAGTCCTCTTTTCTGCTTTCAAGTCCATTTTCAAGGTCTCTTATACGTTGAGGGCATTAATCCAGTTATCTGTCAGTTCTCTAGCTTATATTTTCCTATTCTGCAATTTTAATTTTTTAAATTTTCTTAAATTAATTTTATTTTTGAGAGAGATGCAGACACACACACACACACACACAGAAACACCAGAGCACTGTTCAGTTCTGGCTAATGGTGGTGCGGGGGATTGAACCTGGGACTTAAGAGCCTCAGGCATGAGAGTCTGTTTGCATAACCATTATGCTGTCTCCCCTGCCCAGCAATTTTAATTTTGTTAATAGATATTTTACAGTTAATTGTATCAAGTGACTCCTCTCTGTGCCTGGCACTGCTCTAGGCTCTAGGATAAAGTGATACACTAAGAATGAACATAATCCTTGTGCTTCAGCCTCAGGAAGGAAAAAGGAATATTAGTTAATCACACACATACACACACACACACACACACACAGCAGTCACCACTGCCTGGAGCATGTGTCCCTGAGCACATCAGGAGCTGTGCTGCTGACCAGAAGCACAGGTCCTTGTAGGACTGTGGGTACCATAGGTAGAGTGAGGGTGGAAGTGGGCTGAGAAGACAGGAGGAAGGGGCCAGAGACAGGTACCAGGGAGGGCAGACCATTCCAGGCAGAGACCTTTGGTAGGTGTGCAGCAGGCATTCATGCTGACTTAGGTGTCTGAGAGGCTGGAGGGGGAGAGAATGAGAGCACAGCGGAGACACAGGTAAGGGGTGGAGGTCAGAGGGGTGTGGCCAGCAGGGGGCATGGTCAAACACAGAGGGCGTGGTTAAGTCGGGACGGTGTGGTAGTGTATGTCCAAATGCGGAAGGCTTGGCTTACTGGAGCTGCCAAGATTTGCATCTGGCTGCTTCAGTACAGGAGGAGCAGAAACACGAATGAGGGCCTTTGACCCTTGCCTGCACCCCCATAGATCAAGGGGATGTAATCACCCCTGGTGGTCTGCAGTGGTAGTGCTCCTGTGGGACCCACTTGACGTTGCAGCTTGGAAGCACTAGTTTCCACTTTTAAAAAAGTATACATATATATATATAATTTATTTTGGACAGAGACAGGAATTGAGAGAAGGGAGACAGAGATAGAGATAGATAGATACAGAGATAGAGATAGAAAAAAGAGAGACAGAGAGAAAGAAAGAGAGTCCTGCAGCACTGCTTCCCACTGGTGAAACTTCCCTCCTACAAGTGGGGGCAGGGTCTTGAACCCAGGTCCTTGTGTCTTGTAACATACTCTCAACCCTGGCGTGCCTACTTGGCTCCTCATTTCTACTTGTTAAATCTGATAGCAGCTGAATTCACTGTTATGAATCACTGTACTCCACGTGGCAAGTCCCCGATTGAGGACTGTCAGAGACTGTCAGGGACAGTGTCCCGAGCAGGACTCAGGCCCCCATCCCCACATGCTATGCACTACATCTAGATAATGGATCTCTCCTATCCCTCCACATTCTTTGTAACTGGAGTTCTACCTGGAGACAGGGAATAAAAGTGGTTATTTCTTACTGTTGACAGCTCCTGTGAAACCTCACAGATAGTGGCAGAGCTAGTCCTAGCGGGCTTTAGCCAGGGCTTTCTGACTGGGTCCTCATCAAGAGCAACACATGCACACCAACCCTCTCTGCTTTCTGACAGCATCCTTATTGAATTCATCTCTTCCAATGCCCTTCTGCTTCCTCTCTCCTTGTTCCCTCCACCCCAGCCTCTTTTTTCTTCTTTATTTTTTTCTAATGTTGGGGTGATTTGGAAAAAATAAACACCATAATATGGCAAGAGATCTCTAACAAGGGGAGAGATAATTACGCCAAATTAATTCCAGCAAAATAAGAGGAATTAGGCTTAATGTAAGCAGGTAATAGAAAAGAACTGAGCTAATCTTTCTCTTTCCTGGGAATGAGCCCACAGCTGGGCATTGCTTTTTTAAAAAATTTTCTTTCTTTCTTTCTTTCTTTCTTTCTTTCTTTCTTTCTTTCTTTCTCTTTATTTCCCAAAATGGACTGGTGATGTGGCCTCCTTGGTTCAGAGAGCCCTCCTCCCTAGGCTGTGTGCTCTTGGACAGGGATTATGGGTTTGCAAGTTACTGACCGTGTTTGAATTTTATCATTATTAAGGTTCAGTGCTAACCTCCTCCCCTTATTTCCTCCTCATTTAAAGTTTCAGGGATAATAAATTCTTTTGATTTAGCAATTACTGGAGTACAGAATTAGTCAAATACAGGCTTCAAGAATAAGGTAAGATGGGAACTGACCGACAAGGCTTTTGCTGCAATGATACAAATACTCACAGGTTTGCCGCTGAAAGATCTGGGGGGAAATGGTATTTTGTTAAGTCTGAAATTGGATGGGTTTTAATTTGAAGGGTAGTTTCAACCCTCACCTCTCTCTCTCTGAGCAGGAAAAAAAATTGTGGGCGACATATTCCTAAAGTAAATTGCACTGAACCGCTGTGCTGAAATACATTATATTGACTTGTCTGGGGCTGTGTTTTTCTGAGTACAATGTCGAATTGGCTAGTAATAACAACAAATAAAAATTATATATCATGTCATTCATTTGGGGGGTGGTGCACTTGCAAAATGTACAACAACACAGAACAACATGTTACAATGCAGTTTTAGAAAATACAAGATTGTTGAGGTACTTTAAATGGGAGAATGCCTGCCTTATTATGTATGCAACCCAAGCCCAAACCCGACCTCCACAGCTTTTTAGTTCTATGATGTCTCTCCTTCTCTTTGTCTCTTTCCAGCTGAAAAAGATGGCTGCAATGGTGAAGTCCCAATGTTGACATAATAACAGCAACAACAACAATAATAGTGGTAAAATAGAATAAAAAGGAAAGAAAAGAAGGAAAAATAAGAAAACACAATGGCATGATTAATTCTCTTTTTTAATAATAATTATTATTTTAATCTCTTCATTTATTTATCATTGGATACAGAGACAAATTGAGAGGGAGAGGGGGAGATAGTGAGAAAAAGAGACAGAGAGAGACACCTGCAGCTCTACTTCACCACTCATGAAGCTCCCCCTCCCTGCAGGTGGGGACCAGGGACTTGAACCCAGGTCTTTGCGCACTGTGATATGAGTTACAATGCTGCCTGGCCCCCATGATTAATTATCTATACAGAACGATGTATGTGGGGGAATTAAAGCCAGAGGGAGTGAAGCAGTGGTGAAAGCATTGAGGTCCATGTTTTTTCTCTGGTGGAGGAAAGAACAGGCTTATGATATCATTTAATTGAGAAAAGGATCCCTCCAGGATCTGACAGAGAAGCAGATCACACCTTTGGATAGAGTGTGGGGACACTGGATGAACCCCCTTTTTTATGGCTGAAGAATTTGGCTTTAAGCCTGGCCTGTTGTGGGCTACAGCCTTCTGGGGGGAGATGGTCAGAGCAGGTCTGCCCACTTGGCCTAGGCAATGGCATAGATGGGGCAAGTGTTCTTTTGCTGTTGGCTCACCTGTTTCTATCCCAGCCCTGAGGTGGATGGGCTCTAGTAGACTAAGGGGGTCTGATGCTCTGGGATCCTTGGGTTTGCCTGAAACTCTTATAGCAAACACATAAGGCCTTTCTCCAGCCTGTCTTTCTCTCTCTCTCTCTCTCTCTCTTTAATTTTTTCTATTTATTTATTTATTTATTCCCTTTTGTTGCCCTTGTTGTTATTATTGATGTTGTTGGATAGGACAGAGAGAAATGAAGAAAGGAGGGGAAGACAGAGAGAGGGAGAGAAAGACAGACACCTGCAGACCTGCTTCACTGCCAGTGAAGTGACTCCCCTGCAGGTGGGGAGCCGGGGACTTGAACCAGGATCCTTACCTGGTCCTTGTGCTTTGTGCCACATGTGCTTAACCCACTGCACTACTGCCTGACTCCCCTGCCCCTCTTTTTTTGAGAAGGTGATTGGGGAAAAATGAATCCAAACCCTAATATGGCAAGGGGAGAGATAATTACTCCCTTCTAGGGGTGGGGAACACCCCTGCTGTCCCTGGGGACTCCAAGATAAGAGTCTGAGGAAGAAATTTTAGGGAGTCTTGGCTTTCTGAGACATGAAAAGAGTGGCAGGGAGAACCCCCTGGAACAACACAGTGACATCTGACTGTTGCATCTTCTTGGTACTTTCCCTTTTGCCTGTCACTTCCAAATGCATGAGCACATGTGAATACACACACACACACACACACACACATACACACACACACACACACACACACACATACATCTAGCACAAATAAATACATATACACAGAGACACCTTAATGCAGAGGATGAACCATTCCATCCATTCCTGGATGTTGCCAGGGGAACATCCTCCCCTCTGTAGCCACAGCAGTACAGATACAGAGTGGCTCATGTCCCCTCCTGTGTGACCCTGGCTCCAGCCCACACTCATGAGCACTGGCTTACCTGCCTTCACACATTCTCTCCCTGACTGGCTCCTCCGTGGATTCCCATGGTTCTGGCAACAAAGTCATCTCACCCCCTGGGCTCTGGTGAAGCCTGCTGGGCCTCCTTTCTATGACCCACACTTTTTCTTCTAGCGTTTGCCCTTCTTCCGTAGCCAGTAAACAGCGTCAGGTTGAAAGCTGTCAGGAGCTGCTTGTTGCTGGCTTTGAAAGTGACTGGGATCCATGTGGATTCAGTCGGCTAGGAAGGATCGTCAGTTTCCCCCAATGAATGGGTACTCATGGGATGCACCACGAGAAGGTTGATCCAATGCATCCATGACCCTCACTCAGCAGCTACATTGACTCTCCATAGTGCTCAGAGAGCTGGGGCTGAAACTGGGTTGCCTCACAATAATTAATACCCAGGCTGGGTGCTGCTCCCTAGGGGAGGCTCTGCAGCTTCTGACCACCTTTCTGCTATAAATGCTCTCTCTCTGAGCCTTCATTCCTGATCCCTTTGAGTTTGAGGGTCCTAATATGCTTATTAGATTGTGCCCGTCCCTCCTTCCCAGCTCTCAGCTCCATGAGGCAGAGCAAGTCTGATTCTATCTGCTATATTCCCAGCAGAGTTCAATGTTTGCTGTAAGTCTGTGAGTCCCTGTGTATGAGTTGTAGACTTCAGGAAACCTTACTGCCCCTAGGAGGACCAGGAATTCTCGCTTTTCTCAGTGGATGTTGCCAAACTCCTGGGGAGGTGACCTGCCCCTGACAATGGGGGAATGAACCTTAGTGTGCTGGGTCCTGCATATAGCTTCTGAGAGCTGGGCCTGCTAACAGCTTCTGAGGGTTTTCGAAATGAATGAATGAGTGAATGAATGAATGAATGAACAAAGGAATGAAGTCTCACACACCTTGTCATGTCCTGATGTTCCCAAAGGAAAGAAGCTTTGGAAGCCAGGGCCACTGACAGGTTAGACCACAGGAAGGGGAGTGTGTGTGTGTGTGTGTGAGAGAGAGAGAGACAGAGAGAGAGAGAGAGAGAGAATTGCATGCCTGTATAATTATTTAGTGTGCTGTGATATTGCACAAGTGTGTTAAGACTGTGAGTGAATGTATGTATAAGAGTATGTAGTGAAATTGTGATTATGTATAATTCAAAGAGTGTGTTGTGAGATTGTGAGAGTGTTTGTGAATGAATGTGTGCATGTGAATGGGTATGTTTCACTGTGTGAATGTGTGTTATTGTGTGAGAATGAATTTGGAGTGTGTGTGTGTGTGTGTTGTGAGACTGAGTGAGTATGAAAGAATGTGTACAAATGAGTGTGGATTTGAATGTGTGCGTGTGTGTAATTGTATGGGTATCAGTGTGAATTTGTGAATGTGAATGAACGTGTGTGTGGTGAAACTGAGACTGTGAGTGTGTGAACGTGCATGAGTATGCATGTGATTATGTTGTGAGACTGCATGAGTGGGTGAATTTTGTGAATGTGAGTATGTAAGCATTTGAGTGTGTGTGCGTGCATGTGTGTAGACAGGAAGGAAGTGGTCGCTCTCAGTAAGGGGTCACTTTTCTGTCAAGAGGCTTGGACAGTTTAACAGATGAGTCTAGAACTTGGGGGCCCTAATAAAGACAACAGTGAGATACCACTTATTCCTGTGAGAATATCATCCATCAGAAAACATAACAACAGCAATTGCAGGAGAGGTTGTGGGGACAAAGGAATTCTCCTGCACTGCTGATGGGAATGTAAATTGGCCCAACCTCTGTGGAGAGCAGTCTGGAGAACTCTCAGAAGGATAGAAGTGGACCTACTCTATGATCCCGCAACTCCTGTCTTGGGGATATATCCTTAGGAACCAAACACACCCATCCAAAATGATTTGTGTATACCTATATTCATAGGTATACTCAACAATCAACAAAAGATTAGTAATAGTCCCAAAATGTGGAAGCTCAACAGTACACTTCTTAACAACTTCTGGGTCAAAGAGGAAATCAAGGAAGAAATCAAAATGTTTCGAGAGTTCAATGAAAATGAAGACACAAGCTATCAAAATATTTGGGACACAGCTAAGGCAGTACTGAGAGGGAAGGTTATAGCCATACAAGCACACAAAAGAAACAAGAAAAAGCACAAATAAACAGCCTGATTGTACATCTTAAAGACCTAGAAGAAGAAGAACAAAGGAACCCTAAAGGAACCAGAAGGACAGAAATCACTAAAGTTAGGGCAGAAATAAATAACACTGAAAATAAGAAAACCATACAAAAGATCAATGAAAGTAAATATTGGTTCTTCGAAAGAGTGAACAAAATTGACAAATCTTTAGCCAGACTCACAAAACAAAAAATGGAGAAGACCTACATAAATCAGATAGTAAATGAAAGAGGAGATATCACAACAGACACCACAGAAATTCAACCTATCATGCGAAGCTTCTATAAACAACTACATGCCACCAAGCTAGAGAACCTGGAGGAAATGGGTGATTTCCTAGATATCTACCAACTTCCAAAACTAAGTAAAGAGGAAGTAGAAAACATGAACAGGCCCATCACAGCTAATGAAATTGAAATAGTTATCAAAAAATCTTGCCCAAAATAAAAAAGTCCTGGACCAGATGGTTTTACAAATGAATTCTACAAAACCTTCAAAGAAGAACTAGTACCTCTACTTTTAAAAGTCTTCCAGAAGATTGAAGACACTGGAATAGTCCCTGCCAGCTTCTATGAAGCCAACATACCAAAAGCAGGCAGGGACACAAACAAAAAAGAAAACTACAGACCAATATCTCTGATGAACATAGATGTTAAAATATTGAACAAAATTCTAGCTAACCAGATACAGCAGTATATTAAAAAGATTGTTCATCACGACCAAGTGGGGTTTATCCCAGGCATGCAAGGTTGGTTTAATATGCATAAATCAATCAACATGATCCACCACATCAACAAAAGCAAGACCAAAAAACCACATGGTTATATCAATAGATGCAGAGAAAGCCTTTGACAAAATACAACATCCCTTTATGATCAAAACACTACAAAAATGGGAATAGATGGAAAATTCCTCAAGATAGTGGAGTCTATATATAGCAAACCAACAGCCAACATTATACTCAATGGTGAAAAACTGGAAGCATTTCCACTCAGAACAGGTACTAGACAGGGCTGCCCACTATCACCATCACTATTCAACACAGTGTTGGAATTTCTTGCCATAGCAATCAGGCAGGAGCAAGGGATTAATGGCATACAGATAGGAAGAGAAGAAGTCAAACTCACCCTATCTGCAGATGATATGACATAGGAAAACTGTGAGAATCCAGCCAGAATCTTTTGGAAATCATCAGAAGATACAGCAAGGTGTCAGGCTACAAAATTAACATTCAAAAGTCAGTGGCATTCTTCTATGCAAACACTAAGTTAGAAGAAGAGGAAATCCAGAAATCAGTTGCTTTTATAGCAACAAAAACAATAAAATATCTAGGATTAAACCTAACCAAAGAAGTGAAAGTATACTAAAAATTAGGAGTCATTACTCAAGGAAATTGAAAAAGACACAAAGAAGTGGAGAGATATTCCATGTTAATGGGTTGGAAGAATTAACATCATCAAAATGAATATATTACCCAGAGCCATCTACAAATTTAATGCTATCCCCATCAAGATCCCAACCACATTTTTTAGGAGAATAGAACAAATGCTACAAGTGTTTATCTGGAACCAGAAAAGACCTAGAATTGCCAAAGCAATCTTGAGAAAAAAAGAACAGAACCAGAGGCATCACACTCCCAGATCTCAAATTCAGTCCAGAAGTAAGCCCCCACACCTATGGACATCTAATCTTTAACAAAGGTGCCCAGACTACTAAATGGGGAAAGAAGAGTCTCTTCAAAAAATGGTGTTGGAAAAAATGGGTTGAAACATGCAGAAGAATGAAACTGAACCACTATATTTTACCAAATACAAAAGTAAATTCCAAGTGGATCAAGGACTTGGATGTTAGACCACAAACTATCAGATACTTAGAGGAAAATATTGGTAGAACTCTTTTCCACATAAATTTTAAAGACATCTTCAATGAAATGAATCAAATTACAAAGCAGACTAAGGCAAGCATAAACCTATGGGACTACATAAAATTAAAAAGCTTCTGCACAGATAAAGAAACTACTACCCAAACCAAGAGACCCCTCACAGAATGGGAGAAGATCTTTACATGCCATACATCAGATAAGAGGCTAATAAGCAGAATATATAAAGAACTTGCAAATCTTAACAATAAGACAACAAATAACCCCATCCAAAAATGGGGAGGGAGGAGGAAATGGACAGAATATTCACCACAGAAGAGATCCAAAAGGCCAAGAAACACATGAAAAAATGCTCCAAGTCTCTGATTGTCAGAGACATGCAAATAAAGACAACAATGAGATACCACTTCACTCCTGTGAAAATGTCATATTTCAGAAAAAGTAACAGCAGCAAATGCTGGAGAGGTTGTGTGGGTCAAAGGAACCCTCCTACACTGCTGGTGGGAATGTCAGTTGGTCCAACCTCTGTGGAGAACAGTCTGGAGAACTCTAGGAAGGCTAGAAATGGACCTACCCTATGATCCTGCAATTCCTCTCCTGGAGATATATCCTAAGGAACACAACATACTCATCCCAAAAGATCTGTGTGCACATATGTTCTTAGCAGCACAATTTGTAATAGCCAAAACCTGGAAGCAACCCAGGTGTCCAACAATAGATGAGTGGCTGAGCAAGTTGTGATATATATTACTCAGCTATACAAAATGGTGACTTCACCGTTTTTCAGCCGATCTTTGATGGACCTTGAAAAATTCATGTTAAGTGAAATAAGTCAGAAACAGAAGGATGAATATGGAATGACCTCACTCTCAGGCAGAAGTTGAAAAACAAGATCAGAAAAGAAAACACAAGTAGAACCTGAACTGGAATTGGCACATTGCACCAAAATAAAAGACTCTGGGGTGGGTGGGTAGGGAGAATACTGATCCAAGAAGGATGACAGAGGACCTAGTGGAGGTTGTATTGTTATATGGAAAACTGGGAAATGTTGTGCATGTACAAATTATTGTATTTACTGTTGAATGTAAACATTAATTCCCCAATAAAGAAATTTTAAAAAAAAAGGAGAGACACATATATCTTACTCTACCATTTGTGATGCCTTTACCTGCAGATACAAATTGGGAGCTCAAATTTGGGTCCTTGAGTATGGTGACTTGTGTATTCTCCTTGTTACACCACCACCAGACTCTCTCTCTCTTCTCTCTCTCTCTCTCTCTCTCTCTCTCTATCTCTCTCTCTCTCATAGATAGGTAGATAGATAGATAGATACCTGCAGCTCTTATAAAATTTTCCCCCTGCAGGGAGTTGGGGGGGGGCTGCAGTCTTGAACCCAGGTGCTTATGTTTGGTAACATATCTGTTCTCCTGGATGAACCACCACTTGGCCCCCTATGTCATGAACCTTTGTGTGTGGGTACCTTAATTGTGTGTGTGTGTTTGTGTGCATTTGAGAGCACATATGGAACTGTGTATGCATTTGCATGTGTGTGCTTCAGTATGAGTACCCACTCCAGGGTGCACATGTGCATGTGTGTGTGGGCTTATGGATGAATGTACCTCTCTCCCTATTTTATATGACAAAGCTCCATCACACTCCATCACAGTGTGATAGCACTAGAGACAGGTCCTTAGGAAGGAACTGTGTTTCACTGACATCATGAGGTAGAGGCCCCATCATGGGAACAGTGACCTTAGAAGGAGAGATAGTGACTCCAGTGCATTCTTTTTCTTTCCCAT
This sequence comes from Erinaceus europaeus, assembly GCF_950295315.1. NCBI lineage: Eukaryota > Metazoa > Chordata > Mammalia > Eulipotyphla > Erinaceidae > Erinaceus > Erinaceus europaeus. The sequence goes on from NC_080163.1 coordinate 178,596,800, forward strand.
AAGGACACAATCAGGAAGAAGTCTGAAACTAGGAATAGGCCAGCTGGCACCTTGATCTCTATCTCCTCAGCTCCAGATTATAAGATATTAATGTTTGGTTTTTAATCTAGTGCATGGTGTTTTGTTTTGTTTGTTTGTTTTTTAGTTTTTTCTTTTTCTTTCTTTCTTTTTTTTTTTTTTTGCTGAGGCTCAGTGCCAACACTAGGAATTCACTGCTCCTGGTGGGCATTTTTTTTCCTTATTTCTATCTATTTTCCTTGATAGGACAGAGAGAAATTGAGAGGGAAGGGGAGATAGAGAAGGAGAGAGAGAAAGAGAGATACGGACTTCTGGGAGGTGTGGTTTATGGAGTAGCTGTGAGCTGACATCTGCTCTCCCTGAAATAGCTATTGAACACAACAAGAGATCAAATTGAACACTTAATCTACAGCTGAAAAATCTACAGCCCCAGGTGGGTGCCCTCACATGTAGTTGGTAAAAATAGTGGAGTGAATTGGAAGACACGGTAAAACCAGTGCTCTGGGTGGCAGGTGCTCGGAGCTGACCTGTGCCATCTTGGACAGTAATGCAATTATCAGACCTCCCCTGAAGAAAAGAAATTGGAGCTTAAAACCTCTCAATCCTTAACTCAGGGTTGTGTTTTTTTTTTCTTTCTCAATATGAGTTGAAGACAGACACAAAAATCAGATAGCCCACAAGATAGCCCAAAACACCCCTCCCCCACCCACTGCCATGGATTATACAAACAAGAGAATCCCAGAGATGACAACAGCACAACTTGCTGGCCAACAATAACCAACAGCATATCTATGGAAACAAAAAGACAAAATGCTAAATATGCCACAAGTAGAAGCAAATCAGATGAAATCCAAGAAATTCCAGATGCAGAGTCTATCAGAGATAGACTATACAAAGCTTATGAGATGGGGAGTTCCGCCGGTAGCGCAGCGGGTTAAGTGCACGTGGCACAAAGCGCAAGGACCCGTGTAAGGATCGGGGGTTCCCCACCTGCAGGGGAGTCTCTTCACAGGTGGTGAAGCAGGTCTATAGGTGTCTATCTTTCTCTCCCCCTCTATGTCTTCCTCTCCTCTCTCCATTTCTCTCTGTCCTGTCCTGCAATAACAACAATAATAACTACAACAAAAAACAACAAGGGCAACAAAAAGGGAAAATAAATAAGTAAATATAAAAAACTCTTTTAAAAAAAGAAAGAAAGCTTATGAGAACTCTACCAGGACTTAAGCAAGAACTGAAAGAGCACTTTGTTTTGGAATTAAGACACAAAAGAGGAATTCAGAATAGAATTTGATAAGAAGCTACAAAGCTTGAAAGAAGAACTTCAAACAGAGTTCAATAAGCAGATAGAAAGCATGAAAGAAAAATGTCAAACAGAACTTCAAGGACTGAAATGCACCTTTAGTGCAGTTCAAACTCAGGTAGAAGGCCTAGGGAATAGACTCACACATGTAGAAGAAAGAATTTCCAATCTAGAAGACACAATTAACTCACTATTTCAATTCAGAGATGAGGAAGAGGAAAAGTTTAGAAAGAGTGAAGTTACTCTCTGTGAAACTGCAGACTCCATAAAAAGGTCGAATATACCAGTTATAGGGATTCCTGAGGAGGTAGGCCAAGTCAAAGATACAGAGGTAATTTTTCAGAGAAATTTTAGCTGAAAATTTCCCTCACCTAGGCAATCCTCAGAATATATTTATTTTGGAGGGAGACCAATCACCCAGGTTCATAAAGTCAAACGACCAACATCAAGGCACATTATTGTAAAATTATCAAAACTCAACAACAAAGAAAAAATTGCAGGCTTCTAGGGAAAGGAAAGAAGTTACATACAAAGGCAGAACTATCAGCCTTTCATCATATTTTTCTTCACAAGCCCTAGAGGAAAGGAGAGAGTGGAATGTCATATTCAAGGCACTAAAAGAGAGGAAATTCCAGTCATGAATTTTTGTGTCTTGCAAAATTATCCTTCAAGTATAAGAGAGAAATAAAGGTTTTCTCCAATATTCAAAAACTAAAGTAATTCACCACAATCAACCCCACATTACAGGAAATACTGAATGGAGTCTTACAGAAAAGGAGGAAGCAGAGGAACACTCACTCTCAGCAAGGTGAACAGCAATAGACTAGAAATCAGAACACAGTAAAATAAGAAAGAACAACAAGCAAATGGGGAAGGAATTAAAAGACAAAGAAGCCCTGTCAAATGTTTGTTAATCAAGATCAACTTTAAAAGACTTTTCTAGGTACATAATGCTAGTTATTACACACATGGTAACCATAAAACAGAACAGGGAACAGAGATTTACAAGAAGCACAAGAAAAATCAGTGAGTAATTTACCACAGAAACTTTTTTATTTATTTATTTTTATTTTATTTATTTATTCCCTTTTGTTGCCCTTGTTGTTTTATTGTTGTAGTTATTATTGTTGTTGTCGTTGTTGGATAGGACAGAGAGAAATGGAGAGAGGAGGGGAAGACAGAGAGGAGGAGAGAAAGATAGACACCTGCAGACCTGCTTCACCGCCTGTGAAGCGACTCCCCTGCAGGTGGGGAACCGGGGTTCGAACCGGGATCCTTATGCCGGTCCTTGTGCTTTGCTCCACCTGCGCTTAACCCGCTGCGCTACAGCCCGACTCCCTCACCACAGAAACTTATTCACACAAAAGGTTAGATAGAAACAAGTAGGAAAAGATTCAACAATTTAAAAATAAACTCAAAACAAAAAACAAAATGGACATAAGTAAACCACATATATCAATAATCACCCTAAATATGACTGGCTTAAACTCAACTGTCAAAAGACTCAGAGTAGCTAAATGGATTAAAATACAGGATCCATCTGCCTTCATGAAACACATATCCAAAGAAAAGACAAATGGAAACTGTATATAAGAAGTTGGAGCAAGATGTTCCATTCTAATAACTCAAAAAAGGGGGCAGGGACAGCTATCCTATTCTCTGATAAAATAGACTTTCAGGCAAAGAAAGTAATCAGAGATAGAGAAGGACACTACATAATGGTTAAAGGATCAATCCAACATAAAGATATAACAATCATAAATATAAATGCCCCAAACTTAGGAGCACCCAAATATATAAAACAAATACTTACTGAGCTCAAGGGAGACACTGATAGCAACACAGTAATAGTAGAAGATTTCAACACACCACTCACTGCAAGAGGAAGAACATCAGGACAAAAACAAAAACAAAAGATCAATAGAGAAATAGAGAACTTAAATGAAACCATAGATGAAATGGACCTAATATATACATACAGAACTTTCCATCCAAAAGTAATGGATACACATTCTTCTCAAGTATACATGGGACATTTACAAGGATTGACCATATGCTGGGTCACAAAGATAGTCTAAATGAATATGTAAATATTAATATTATAAAATTTATCCTCTCGGACCATGAAGGCATGAAACTAGAAATCAACCAAAAAAGGAAAAGGAAAAAAAATTTCCACAAAGCCTGGAGACTAAACTATATGCTGTTGAACAATAAATGGGTCACTTAAGAGATCAAAAAAGAAATTAAGAATTACCTTGATACCAATGTAAATCAGTTACCAGATCCTATGGGATGCAGCAAAAGCAGTGCTGAGAGGGAAGTTCATAGCAATACAGGCCCACATTAATAAACAGGAGAAATCAATACTAAACAATTCACCTCAACCAAATGAAAGTGGAACAACAAAAAGACCCAACAGCCAGCAGAAGATAGGACACAGTTAAAAATCAGAGCAGAAATCAATGAAATAGAAAACAAGGAGACTATTAGATTAATGAAATTAATTAATTAAGATTAATGAAACTAAGAGCTGATTCTTTGAAAGGATAAATAAAATAGATAAGCCACGTGCTACACTCACCAAGAGAAAAAGAGAGGATGCTATGGTAAAAATCACTCAAAAATGAAAGAGGAGATATTACAACAGATGAGGTAGAAATCCAAAAGATTATGCAAGAATATTACAGACATCTGTATGGAACCAAATTTTACAACTTAGAAGAAATGAACACATTCTTAGAATCATACCAACTTAAAATCATACCAACCTCTTGACACAAGAGGAAGTAGATAAACTTAACGGGCCAATCACTAGTAAAGAAATTGAAACAGCAATCAAAAGCCTACCCAAGAACAAAAGCCCAGGCCTTGGTGGCTATACTAATACATTTTACAAAACATTAAAAAAGAACTAACACCCATCCTCCTCAAATTTTTCCAGAAAATAGAAGAAGAGGGAACACTCCCAAACACATTCTATGAGGCTAACATCACTCTGATCCCCAAAGCAGGGAAGGACCCCACCAAAAAAGAAAACTATAGGCCTATATCCCTGATGAACATTGTAATCCACTATGTCAGCAAAAATAAAGATAAAAACCACATGCTTTTATCAAGTGATGCATAAAAAGCATTTGGCAAGGTGCAATACCCATTTATGATAAAGCCCCTTGAAAAACTGGGAGTGGAAGGAAAATTCCTTAACATAATAAAGGCTATATATGATATGCCCATGGCTAACATCTTAGTCAGTGGGGAAAAATTGAAAGCTTTTTCCCTAAAATCAGGAACTAAACAAGGGTGCCCACTCTCACCATTTTTATTCAACATAGTCCCGGAAGCCCTCTCCATTGTAACCAGACAAGAAAGAGATATCAAAGGAATCCAAATTGGAAAGGATGAAGTTAAACTCTCATTAGTCACAGATGATATGTTGGTATACCTAGAGGACCCCAGAAACTCTGCCAAGAAACTACTGGAAATTATCAATAAATTCAATAAAGTAGCAGGCTACAAAATCAATACCCATAAATGCATGGCATTTCTTTATGCAAAAGATGGGTCAGAAGAAATGAAACTAAAGGAAGCAATACCATTTACAATTGAACCAAGAAAATCAAATACTTAGGAATCAGTCTAACAAAGAGTATAAAGGACCTTTTCAAGAAAAACTATAATATACTGGTAAAATAAATAGAGGATGAAACAAAGAAATAGAAGAGCATCCCCTGTTCATGGATTGGGAGAATAAATATTAATAATATGGCACTTGTGCCAAAAGCAGTCCATAGATTCAATGCAATTCTTATCAAAATCCCAGTGCATATTTCAAGGAAATTGAACAGATTATTCAAAAATTCACGTGGAACTAAAAAAAAAAACAAATTGCAAAAACACTCTTAAAGAAAAGGATGAAATATAAAGGCATCACAATACTGGATTTTGGGTTATACTGATTAGCAGCAGTAATCAAAACAGTGTGGTATTGGAACAAAAATGGTTATATGGACAAATAGAATTGAATAGAGAGCCCAGAACTCAATCTATATGTACAGACACATCATATAGGACAAAGGGGCCAAATCTGTCCATTGGGGAAAAGAAAGTCTATTTAACAAATGGTGTTGGCAGAATTGGACAGCCACATGTAGAAAAATGAAACTAGACCACCAATTAATACCATACACCAAAATTAACTCAAAATGGATCAAAGATCTGGATATAAAACCTTCTATATACATAGAAGAACATTGGTGAAACATTTCATCACATTAACACTCAAGACTATTTGGAGACTTCACCCCATGGGCAAGAGAAACAAAAATAAGATTGAACAAATGGGGCAATATCAAATTAAAAAGCTTCCATACATCAAAAGAAAACTCCATAAAGATAAACAGGAAACCTAACAGATAGGAGAACATTTTCACATATCATACTTCAGACAAGCAATTGATATCAAACATCTATAAAGAACTAATACAGCTCAACAAAGAGAAAAAGAACACCCAATAAAAAAGTGGGCAGAGTACAGGCATAGACAATTCTCCAAAGATGAGATATGCATGGCCTCACAGACATATGCAGAAATGCTCTAATTTACTCATCACCAGAGAAATGCAAATTTAAACCACATTGAGATACCACCTGACACCTATAAGAGTGGCCTTCATCAACAAAACGGGAGAGGATAAATGTTGGAAAGGATGCGGAGAGAAAGGAACTCTAATACACTGCTGGTGGGAATGCAAAAATGGTACAATCATTTTTGAAAACAGTATGGAGAATCCTTAAGCAAATATAGATGGAAATACCTTAAGATCCAGCAATCCCTCTCCTAGGCATTTATCCAAAAGAGATAATATCACTAATTTGAAGGGATATATGCACCCCTTTGTTCATAGTCGCATTATCCACAATAGCAAAAATTTGGAAGCAACCAAAATGTCTCTTGACAGATGATTGGATAAAAAAGTTATGGAACATACACTCAATGGAATACTACTCAGCAATAACAAATTATTTTACATATTTTGGGATAAAATGGATAGAACTTGAGAACATAATGCTTAGTGAATAAGCAGAGGTAAAGGAAAGTTACAGGATGTTTTCACTGATATGTGGAATTTAGAGAACTGAACACACATACTTAAACAACCAGACACAACACAACCCATATTTAAATTGGAAAGCTATAGTGGTTACCTCGGGGGGAGAGGGGAGAGCACAGACTTTTTTGGCAGGAAAGATGTGAAATTTTAGTTCTATCACTATTTAGTCCTATCACCAGTAATATGACATGTCAGGGGTAAGGGGGGTAGATGTAATATCTCAAGTTCCCTAACTGCCTAGACCATATCCCTAAGCACAAATGTTAGCTTTTGCTTAAACATTTAATATCTTATATTTGCAAGATGATCAAACTCTGATAATGGGATTAAATTGTTCATGGAGCTCTGAAAATGTATCTGAAAATATAGCTTTGTTAAAACCTAAATCAACTACAGCTTTAGGCCAGACAGATCAAGAGCTTTTGGCCCTGTAAGTATCTAAAATACAAAGACGTTCAGATACCACTAAAAGGGTTGAAAGCATAGAGAAATCAAATATATTAAAATAGATACTAACCACTGGATTGTCATAGAAAACAACCCCCCAAAATAATCTGGTTATAATAATAATTAATTATGAATATATATTTTAAATTCTTTTTAATTTTTTAACATTTATTTATTTTCCCTTTCGTTGCCCTTGTTGTTTTATTGTTGTTGTAGTTATTATTGTTGTTATTGATGTCATCATTGTTAGATAGGACAGAGAGAGATGGAGAGAGGAGGGGAAGACAGAGAGGGAAAAAGAAAGACACCTGCAGACCTGAAGCGACCCCCCCCTGCAGGTGGGGAGCCAGGGGCTTGAACTGGGATCCTTACTCCAGTCCTTTCTTACGCTTTGTGCCATGTGCACTTAACCTACTACGCTACCGCCCGACTCCCAATTATTAATATTTCAACTCTTTCTAAGACTATAATAAACCCCTTGCATTCTCTTTAAGACCCTCATTTCTCCTAGTCCTGGTACCTTTAGGATATGCCCACACTTTTTGATATCCCTTTTTTATGATCCCTTACCACTGCTGTTGCCTTCAACCAATTTGCTGCTGGTGCTGCCACTCTATATTATGCTGCTACTAAAATCCTACTGTGCACTGTAACTAGAGATACTAAGTCTGAGAAGTCAACCTCACAACTCTTCAAATCTGGTGAGACCTTCCCTTCCACATTAGATGGCATGTCATTTAACTAGGTAAAAGATACCAGATTAGGCTAGGGTTTAAGGTACTGGATACAGGTGTACACATATCCATAAATAAGGGGAAATCATATAACTCAAAGTCAAAGTGCTCAATAATGGTTGAAGTGCCTAAAGAAGGCATCATCAATTCTGTAATTGAATGGATTTAGACCAAATTAGCTGGGCAGCCTAGCAGAAAGGCCCAAAGAAGACAGATCTCAAAAACCTAACACTGGCTGTCCTCAACAAATGATAGTCAATACCTAAACAACTGAGAGAAAATCTAAGATCATCAGATAAAGAGAGGACTACAAAAGTTGGATAAGGGCAAGAGACTGGCCCATTTAATAATGGCCCATTTGGTCAGTATCATACCACCTCATCATCTGGGGTCCTCCTTAGGGAATCTTTGGATTCCCATACATACATGATGGGCCTAGACCTCTAAAGGGTCCTTCTCTTTCCACTACCACTGGTCAATCCCATAAGGGAAAGGCATTTTGTGGGCCCTCCCAAGACAATGTCCTTACCCTAAAGCAATGACAGTAGGGATAGCCCCAGTGTCCAAAGGGAGGCCAGGGGTATACTGCCTTACCACTCAAAAAAGACTGGTCTTGAGACGAGTGAAGCCTGCAATGTTCCTCAGATGTGACCATGAGCTATAAGTTCAGATCAATAGGGACTTAGAGGTTATATAGGCTCTGGTAATATATATACCCTGGAGCAGGTGGATGGAAGTAAATAGCTAATTTTAGCTACAGAATTTTCCTTTTTTTCTTTTTTAAAATGTATTATTATCTTTATTTATTTATTGGATAAAGACAGCCAGAAATTGAGAGGGAATGGAGAGATAGAGAGGGTGAAAGATAGAGAGACACCTGCAGCCCTGCTTCACCACTTGTGAAGCTTTCCTCATGCAGGTGGGGACCGGGGGCTTAAACCCCGGTCCTTGCGCATTGTAATGTGTGTGCTCAACCAGGTGCACCACCACCCAGCCCCTGAACTTTCTCTCTCTCTTTTTTTTTTTCAAGAACAGGAGCTACTCCCTGCCCTAATGCAACTTTCTAGCCTCTCCTTTTTAATTTTTATTTATAAATGGAAATATTGACAAGATTATAGAATAAGAGGGGTACATTTCCACACAATTCCCACCACCAGAACTCCATATCCAATCCCCTCCCTTGATAGCTTCCCTATTCATTAGCCCTCTTTACGAGCCAGGATCATTGTTGGGTGCAGAAGGTGGAAGCTCTGGCTGAACATGGGCATTGTCAGGTTCATCCATACTCCCAGCCTGTCACTCTCTTTCCCTAGTAGAGCAGGGATCTGGGCTCAAGGACACATTGGTGGGGTCGTCTGCCCATGGAAGTCAAGTTGGCATCATGGTGGCTTCTGGAACCTGGTGGCTGATATCAAGATAAAAAGCAGAATAAATCATGAACCTAATCATGAACCTAGAGGCAAAAATATTGCAGATGAAGATTTGGAATCTCTGATTTGGAAAAGCTGGTAGGTCTGTTTTAGGTATATTCTAAGGGGCCCATGACTTGACTAGATTTTGCCTGTGCCTGACATCTAATATGCAGGTGGACCCAGGTTGTTGTCTAGCCTTTTCCCCCTTTTCTCTACTCTGACAATATTCTTATCCAACCTCAAGCTAGCTACCAAACTCAAGCAAAACTGTCATCATTGTGTGCCCCCAGGAACATGTCTAAAATGGTTTCCCTAGCTTTCTTCTACCGTAAAGTCCCTAATCTCATCTGCTCTACTCCTATTTTTTGGTCCCTGTTCATTAACCATTTTGTCTCAACTTAGGTCATGTCACCTAGACATCAAGCTACCATGACTCCATCCTGACTTCTCTGGACAGACGACCTCACCAATGTGTCCTGGACCCTCGCATCAGAGATAGAAACAGGCTGGGGGTGTGGATCAACCTGCTAACACCCATGCTCAGAGGAGAAGCAATTACAGAAGTTAGAACTCCTACCTTCTGCTCCCCCAAAACAACCTTAATCCACACCCCCAGCAGGGGAGAAGTGATAAGATAAAAATAAGAAGGCTCTGAACTCCAGCTCCATCAGCACCCAGACAGATAGTAGGGAGTAGTTATGTCATCATGAGTGGCTTGGTGAGGAAGAGAGGGTTGAATCAGAAAAGGGGGAGCAATTATGTATAAATGTAGACAGATAGTTGTAGAGAAGATGGTTGGCCCATGTCTACAACCTTAGGGGAACTGTCATGGATTGCAGTGGGGAGAATGAAGAATCAAAACTCTGGTGGTGGGAATAGTGTGGATTCAAACCCCTGTCGACGTAATTCTGTAATATAAAAATAAAAAATTAAAATTAAAATAAATTTTTTAAAATGGAGAGAGAAAGAAAGACACCTGAAGACCTGCTTCACCGCTTGTAAAGTGTTCCTCCTGCAGGTGAGGAGTGGAGGCTTGAACCCAGGTCCTTGCACGTGTTAACATGTGCATTCAACCAGGTGTGCCATTGCCTGGCTTCTAGTGCAGGGTGTTTTGTCACAGCCATTTGAGCTGAGACAAAACTGTGGTTCATGTGTGCAGCCATGGGTGTGATGCCAGTGTTCTTGGGTCCCAATGGCCCTGAGCAGAGAGGCCTGAATCAGGACATCCTCCCTGCTCAGAGCTCACCGGGCTTTCTGTGCATGGCTCTGAGCACCTTTCCAGGCATGTGGTTAGTGATGCCCAGGGGCTCCATCTTCAGTGCTCCAACCAGAAGCTGATCACCCCAGTCCTCTGCTGGTCTCCCACCGGTGCATTCGGGCAGAGCTCCTGCTGCCTGGCTGCCCTGGTGATCCCCATCACCGGGTCCAAGTGTGTCTTGGGAGCTGTAGGGACCACCACAACCTTCTAAAGTAGGAAATCAGGAAGAGAGCTGCTCTCCCAAATAAGTCATTGCTGAAGGGTGCCAGGCACTCAGCAGCATCCTGAGAAGGAAGGAGCAGCAGCCTTCCCAGCCTGCCTCTGGAAACCAACCCCTTCCCAGCCCCAGAAAGAGGACTGCTCTGGAGTCGGGTGGTAGCGCAGCGGGTTAAGCGCACATGGCGCAAAGCACAAGGATTAGCATAAGGATCCTGGTTCGAGCCCCTGGCTCCCCACCTGCAGGGAAGTCGCTCCACAGGTGGTGAAGCAGGTCTCAAGGTGTCTCTCTTTCTTTCCTCCTCTCTGTCTTCCCCTCCTTTCTCCATTTCTCTCTGTCCTATCCATCAATGACGACATCAATAATAACAATAAAAACAAGGGCAACAAAAAGGAAATAAATAAATAAAATATTAAAAAATAAAAGGGACTGCTGCAGAGTGGAGAAGCTGTTCTAAGCCCAGTTTACAAGCTGGAGGGAGTTTGCAGGTACCTGTTGGTTCTGAGGACAGAATGCACCCTGAGTTGCCACCCAGAACCCTTGGCAGTTGGTAGGGGCTGTGCCCAGAGCAAGGTGTCTGATATCAGCAGGTGTCTGCAGGGGTGGGGGGAGGCTGTACCATCCACAGGGGGAGGGGTAGCTGGAAGAGGAGACAGTAAAACAGTCAGTGACCAAAGCAGCCATACCAGGCAGGCAAGGTGGCCCTGAGGACTCCTGACAAGAGGCTCCCACAGCTCCAGGGAACATGCTGTAGGGGTGGAGGTAGGGACATAGAAGACACAGGGCCAGGTGGGAGCCCCACATTCTCAGAAGGGGGGAGTGCACACATGGAAAATGGACACAGCTCTCACCAAGCCAGGTTTCTAGGGTATTGGAATATAGTTTAGACTCACCTTGCCTTTTTTTGTAACTGAGGCCCCAAGCATGTGTAATTTCACTACCCCAGGCTGCTCATGCATCCATCCACTCATTCATACAGAGAGGGAGGTAGAGAGGGATTCAAAAAGAGAGAGGGGACTGGAGGGGACTGGGAGTTGGTGCACATTACCATGCACAAGGACCCTGCCTACTTCAAGCCCTCAGTCTCCACCTGCCAGGTGAGGAGGCTTCACCAGCTGATAAACATATCTGTAGGTATCTCTTTTTCTCTTTCCTTCTCTATCTCCCCTCCTATCTGAATTCTGTCCTGTCAAATAAAATAAAGGGGGAAATGACCACCAGGAGTGGAAGATTCATTATGTGGGCACTGAACCCTGCAATATTTGCCATAACAGAGGAAGAAGGAGAGGGAGAAAAGGAGAGAGGGAGAGGGGGAGGGAAGAGGGAGAGGAGAGGGGAGGAGAGAGTAGGGGGGAGAAAGAGGGAGGGAGAGAAAGAGAGAGGAAGGAAGAGGGGAAGGAACAGGGTGAGGGAAGGAAGAGGGAGAGGGGGAGAGGAGAGGGAGAGGGGGAGAGGAGAGGGAGAGGGGGAGGTAGAGGGAACAGGGAGAGGGAGAATGGAAGAGGAGAGGGGGAGGTAGAGGAAACAGGGAGAGGGAGGGGAAGAGGAGAGGGAGGGGGGAGGGAGAGGGGAGGGGAAAGGGAAAGAGAAGGGGAGAGGGAGAGGGGGTAGGGTGAGGGAGGGGAGGGAGAGAGGAGAGGGGAGGGGACAGGGAGAGGGAGAGAGAAGGAGAGGGAGAGGGAGAGAAGATGAGGGGAAGGGAAGAGGGAGGGGAGGGGGAGGAGAGAGAGAAGGAGGAGGGGGAGGGGAGGGGAAGGAGAGAGGGAAGGAGGAGGGGGAGGGGAGGGGAAGGAGAGAGGGAAGGAGGAGGGGGAGGAAAAAGGAAAGGGAAAGAGAGGTGCCTCAACATCAAAGTTTGTTCCCATGTGGTGCTAGGGGTCAAATCTGTGCTATAGGCTCAGCAAGGCCTATTACTCTCCCCAGTTAGCTTTCTCTCAGACCCCCCTCATCTGCTCATTTCCTTTAAGGAATTTGTGTATCTTAATCATGGGGTAGGCAGGAATGGTAACAAGAAACACCACCAGCTGTTCCAAGATAAGGTAGCAACTGCTATGTGCCACAGAGACGCTGCTTTGCAGATTGGGAGGAGGGAAAAATTTGTGCAGCGTCCCCCACTGGCCTGTGTCAAGTGCTGTGCAAAGTCCTGCTGTGGGTCCCCTTGACCTGAGTCACCTTCATCCTGAATGTGTAGGAGGCTGGTGGGCTCAGTGTTTTAGTGGGCTCTGGTTACATGGCCCCCTGACCAGCATTTGCTGGAACAGCTGCACCCCTTGGTACTCAGTGACTTGTCAATCATGAGGTATGCTGAGGGCTCTTTTCATCTGCCACTTTTTGCCTTGACTGTTATACCACTCTATCTGGAAGGGCACATCTGTTCTGGAAGTAGGCCTCCCAACCCAGGCAGGTAGGTCAGCTCCCAGCTCGGCAATGAAGCTTATTTAGGAGCCACTAAAGTGACTCTGAGAGCCATTTGGAGCCAGATGTGCCAAGGCCATGGGCAGAAGAAAGAATGGGGGCCAGGAGGTAGGCACTGGGACTACCAGGACATGTCCTTTCAGAAGGAGTCATCTGTTGAGCTCCCTATGCCCGGCGAAGATGCCTTATTTAAGGATCCAGCAGACACTCTGGGAAGCCACACTGTCACGACTCAATCTCTCAGAATGCCATAGCAATTTAAAAAAAGTATATGTACACTCTTTGCCACATCTTAGATGTCCCTCCGCCTACAGAAGCCGTCAAATAAAAATTAATTTTGCTTTTAAAAAAAGAAAAAGCAAGCTGCACATTTTTGACACTTCATGTCTGTTCATTTGCATGGGACACGTTCTCCCATAATGAATCATCGTAACGCTTAAATTAAACACAGTAAAAGAATGGTTAATGCCATAACACGCTGACGATTTAACCTGGCCAATATTTTTATTGCCTTGTACAATAAACCTAACAGAGCACAACTTGCTTTTGACTGGTGGAAAATCGGTTATGAACCGCCAGGGAGAGGCCAATTTCTCAAATGCAGCCATTCAGTCATACTATAGCCACTAAGATTTTTTTTTTCCCATACACTATTGCTTTTATAATCTTTGGAGGATATTTTATCACAGCAATAACCTCCTCAAAATCAGTCTTTACTATAGTTAATGGCTGGACAGCTGGAGCAATAACTGGCCTTGGCTTTGCCCCCCAGCTATTAGCTAACAAACCAGTTGTTATCTGCAGGTAACAACCAATTTCTTATGGAATTTTCTTGATGAAGTGCCTCACTGGACCAAAGTTAGCTTTCCCCCGTTTCTGTCCCAGCTTCAGGGATCTCAACAGAGCATACAGGAGGAGGGATGCTGGTGGATCTTACTCCAGCATCAGACAGAGGGCAACTGATTGCCACACCCTTCCTGTGCCAGAGTGACGAGGGCTGGCACCTGCCACAGCATGGGTCCGAGAAGGGCCATCCTACAGGGTTTGGTGTAGCAGAAAGAGACTCCTCCACTGCTCAGGTTGGACAAAGCTTGGCAAGCACAGAGGACAGAGTTTGGAGTCAAGGCAAGGCTGGGCCTGTTGCAGGTGCAAGACATGGACTGGGCTGCCTAGCACACTGTGTTGGATAACTCCTTACGTGTGAATTTATGCATCCTTGTTCTGTGTGTGTCCCACTTTGGATCACCCTCATAAATGTGACCTTTTAAACATGTGATTTAAAGTTATGAAAAGTTCATCTGTTTTCTAGCCAGCCTATTTATTTTTTTAAGGAAGAGATGAGATAATTTGGACCTCGGTAGCCTTGCTAGCCAAGTGAAGGCAAAGGAGTGGTGTTGTGATTAAACAGAACTAATCAGGCCCTAGTTGCCCAGAGTAAAGTCCAAAAGGGGGAGTGCTTGTCCGGGATGAGGTGAGTTTCCAAAGGGAGGGCCACCCTAGGGCAAACCCAAGTCCTTCTAGCTCCTGATGCTGACGGGAGATACTTGGTTCCACATCATCTTTAACTATGTTCTTGTAGGCCCATGCTGAGCATCTGCACGAGTGGATTAGACTAAATGAGGAAGCACTACAAAGCGATCACCTGTTTTTGCAGCAGCAGTTTGAGATTCTGCAGATTTACCCATGTTTACTGTGCGAGGCGGAGATTTGGTTCCTGAAATCACCACACTGATTGCAATGACTTTATACATGCGTCCTTAACAAGCAGGGCAAAACAAAAAATTAATGTCTTTAAAAGTGAAATAAGATTTTTTTTTTCCTCCTTCCCCAGCCCCCAAGCAGCCTGGAGAGAAGGCCAATTAAAAACACTTCAATTTTTTTTTTAAATGAGTTTTAATTTGAGAGAGCGGAATTCTTTCAAGGATATGAGTTTTGCTAAATATTTGAAATCATTACAGATCATGCTTATCTGAAGCCTGGATTTCTAAGAAGTTAAATGGAAAATTTAAAAATGAGCAGAATATTCACTTTTTAATTATTGGGTGGGTGATGCCCCTCATCCTGCCAGGGGCCAGGGAGCAATTTCTGGAAATGTGGAGGGTCACTGTGTATATATTATGCAAGGTAAACCAGCCTCATAAATTCCCGAATCCAAACATGGCCCCTGGACTGAAGCAATTCTAGGGTTTCAAGTCATTTTGAATTTCATAAACCCAAGTCTTTAACCTTTTGCAAATGACAAAAAAGTGCAACACACTCTTAACATTTCTGATCATTCCATACTGTGCTGGCCCCATAAAACTCATCTTTTCCAAATTTAAGCACTTAAAAATGTGAAGTGCTCCAATAAATTTAAATTGGCATATGTTCCGCATATCAATGGGAAATGATTCAAGCATTAGAGGCTGGAAGTGGTGAGTGAGGGCAAGCAAACCCGAGCATCCATTGTCACAGGATTGATTTTTAATGACTTTCTATTGATTTGGTGCCTTTTAAACCTGATGGCCTAAGGTTGGTCTAGCATATCTATCACACCAACTCACTCCAGGGTGGATGTAGTTTACTTTTCCCCTGGTGCCTCTGTGACACCTGCCTTGTATTGGGCCTTCCAGGGATAAGGGACAGAAGGCTGAATATTGTTCAGGATGCTAATGGGTATAAGTGATAACATACAACTAAAGCTAAAAAAGTGACTCCCTTTTCCTTAGACTCAAGAAGTCCTTGCCCCACTTTCCAAAGGGAGGCTGGGTCATTCTATTCTGACACTCAAAGAAGACTGGTCCTGAAATGAGTGCAGCCTAGAATCTTCCCAACTGTGAGCATGAACTGTGAGCTCAGATTGACAGGGACTTAGAGGTTACACAGGCTCCTGTGATAAATAGGAATAGATATGGACCCTGGTTTTGACTGATGGGATAAACAGTTAACTGTATTTATATATTTTCTTCAAGTTTGGGAACTACTTTCTTCCCTACTCCTGTTTCCTAGTTTTTTGTGGTTTTTTTTTTTTTTTTTTTTTTTGCCTCTATCGCTGGGGCTCAGTGCCTGCACTACGAATCCACTGCTCCTGGAGGCCATTTTTCCCATTTTGTTGCCCTTGTTGTTATTGTCATTAATGTTGCTGTTAGACAGGGCAGAGAGAAATCCAGAGAGGAGGGGAGGACAGAGAGGGAGAGAGAAAGCTAGACACCTACAGACTTGCTTCACCGCTTTGTGAATCCTTGCACTCTGAGCCAAGTGTGCTTAACCCACTGTGCTACCACCTGGCCCTCCTCCAGCTTTCTAGTTCTATTCTCAACTCTGACTACATCTTCCCAGATAATATATTTTTTAATTTATCTATTTATAAAATGAAGATATTGATAAGAGAGATACATTTCCACATAATTCCCACCATCAGAACTCTGTATCCCATCCTCTCCCTTGAAATCTTTCCTATTCTTTATCCCTCTGGGAGTATGGACCAAGGATCATTGTGGGGTGCAGAAGGTTGAAGGTCTGGCTTCTGTAATACTAAACATGGGCATTGATAGGTCGATCCATACTCCCAGCCTGCCTCTCTCTTTCCCTAGTGGGGCAGGGGTCTGGGGAGGCAGGGCTCCAGGACACATTGGTTGGGTCATCTGCCTAGGGAGGTCAGATTAGCATGATGGTAGCATCTGGAACCTGATAGCTGAAAAAGAGTTAAGATACAAAGCAGAAAAAAAAAGTTAACTAATCATGAGCCCAAAGACAAGAATAATGCAGCTGAATATTTGGGGGTCTCCATTTTGGAAAAAGCTAGTAGGTCTATTTTAGGTATATTCCAAGGGGCCCATGACTTTACTAGATATTGCCTGAGTCTGGCAGCTAACATGCAGGTATACCCTAGGTATTGTCTGGGGAGATGGTGTCATAATTGGAAAAAGGACTAGATAGCTGGATCAGGGAAGAGAGTAGCTCCCAAATATGGGGAAAGTATACAAATATTGTTAATTGTAAACCCCAATGATTTGAACTGGAGTCCATAGTCAGCACAGGAGTCTATGTAGCTTCTGTATCCTTGTTGGTCTGAGCTCACATTCTGTGATCATGGCTAGGAACATTGTAGGCTTCATTAATTTCAGAACCCATCCTCCTTGGGTGGTAGGGTATGTTTTCCAACCTCTCTTTGGAGAATGGAACATTCCCTACCTACCATTGTTGATCCACATTGAGGGCCAGGTCATATAGGGGCCCAACCCAGGCAGTATTTTTAGCCCACCTCCATGCTGCTCAGACAAAAAAATCACTAAAGTCATGGCCCCTGAAACATACCTAAAATAGAATTCTTAGCTTCTTACCACCCTAAAATCCCTATTCCCACCTGCTCTATTCCTACTTTCTGGTTCCTATTTATTAAAGAGTTTGTCCTTTCTTATAATTTACAGCCTTTCAGACTCCAAGTTGCAGATGATACTATCATTCCATCCTGAATTCCCTGGGCAGATAACCTCACCACTGTGTCCCAGAACCTTGCCTCTCCGGAGGCCCACCCCACTATGGAAAGATAGAAATAGGTTTGGGGGATGGATTGATATGCCAATGCCCATGTCCAGCAGAAAAGCAATCATAGAAGCCAGAACTCCTACCTTCTGCACCTCTAAAAGAATTTTGGTTCATACTCCTAGAAGGGGAGCAATATTAGGGGAAGAGAACCAGAAGGCTCTGAACTCCAATTCCATTCATAACAGAGAGAGAAGTAAAGGAAGGACATTAGGAAGTAGTAATAGATGTAGGTGTGACTTTAAAAGAAAGAGAAGGAAGGACCATAGAAAACATGGGAAAAATATAGATGAATGGATAGATAGATAGATAGATAAATAGTTACAGAAATAATAGTCAATCCACATTTGTGATCTTGGGAGAACCATTGCAGTTTCCAGTGGAGGAAATGGGGACACAAAACTCTTCCAGTGGGAACAGTGTGAAATTGTGCCCCTGTTATTTTGTAATTTTGTAAGTCACTAATAAAAATTAAAAAAAAAAAAAAGAAGTCCTAAGATGGCTCAGGAATGGCTGGATCTAGGGAATTTCTCCTTCCTTCTCTCCCTCCCCCCTCCTCTCTCCTTCTCTGTTTCTCTCCAATTTCAGTGTTGCTTCAATTCACTCTGACAGCTTCTTCTCACTTGTTCTCCAGCACTTTCTTTCACTCCACCTCTTGTTGCCTAGTCATGATGTCTTCAGGCAAGGCTGTCTGCACTGTGAGCTACTGCCTGTTCCAGTCTAATGTCTCACACCTCCAAGTCCATCAGAAAGAGATGCTATCAGAAAAATTGCAACAAAGGTCCCAGTTGTGTCCCACTGCATCAACATTGACCTAATCTGGCTAGAAAGCCACTCTTGAAGGCAACTATAGGATAAAATCCTAAGCACATGACTTGAGAATAAGCAAGGGGTAAACATGCATCTGTTTATGAGGCAAAGAGGTCCTACCTGTCTTCCCAGATGTCTCTGGCTCTCACTTTTGTGGACAATCATAGACGATATTTGGTTGGCTTCTGTGGTTTTTTTTGGCCAGTGAAATATGAGAGTTATGTGGCACCCCATGGCATGATTCCAGCTCCAGGTAGTGGATATATATATATATATATATGTGTGTGTGTGTGTGTGTCTGTGTGTGTCTGTGTGTGTGTGTGTAAAAGATTTGTTGTGTTATATATTTGTCTTAAAGTTGTTTTTTTTAAAACTGATTTAATAATGATTGGTAAGATTGTGGGATAAGAGGAGTACAATTACATACAATTCCCACCACCAGAGTTCCATATCCCATCGCCTACATTGGAAGATCCCCTATTCTTTTTATTTATTTAAGAAAGGATTAATTAATAAAACCATAGGGTAGGAGGGGTACAACTCCACACAATTCTCACCACCCAATCTCCATATCCCAACCCCTCCCCTGATAGCTTTCCCATTCATATCCCTCTGGGAGCATGGACCCAGGGTCATTGTGGGTTGCTGAAGGTAGAAGGTCTGGTTTCTGTAATTGCTTCCCCACTGAAGATGGGCCTTGACTGGTTGGTCCATACTCCCAGTCTGCCTCTCTCTTTCCCTAGTAGGGTGGGTCTCTGGGGTAGCTGATCTCCAGGACACATTGGTGGGGTCTTCAATCCAGGGAAGCCTGGCCAGCATCCTGATGGCATCTGGAACCTGGTGACTGAAAAGAGAGTTAACATACGAAGCCAAACAAATTGTTGAGCAATCATGGACCCAAAGCTTGGAATAGTGGAGAGGAAGTGTTAGGGAGGTACTCACTGCAAACTCAAGTGTACTTCTGCTTTCAGGTATATATTTTGCAGTAGTTTATGGATACGTGTGAACATATGCTCTCTCTCACAGAAACTGGTGTAGATCTAGGTTTTGGGACTTTGCTAGAAAGTGAACCACCAGAGATGAAATTAGAGTATACTATGAAAGGAAAGGTCTCACCCGAGTAATGAAGCTGAGTAATGTGTCATTCCACACGCGAAGTCTCTGGACACAGTCTGAGGTGAAGCATGTTGAGGTGGCAATCGTTGTGTTGGTTAGGTTGTGATCAGCAGATGCAATATTATTTGATATGGATTGGGAGAGGCATACGGGAAAGTGGGCCCTATCCAAGGGTTCCAGGACTGGGGCAAGTAGGGGCTCTATAGCAGAGATGTGAGGTTCCTGCTGTCTTAGGGTTCAAAAAGACAATCGATAGTTAATGTTATCATCACATTATTTGGTAATTGGGTTAACTTTGAAAAATCCTTTTGTTATGGTTTGCTGTACAGTACCCAGTATCTTGTATATAGCTGTGCTATTGGATGCTTCTGATCTACTTGGTCTAGGCTTTTGAGAGAGTCCACATATCAAATACACAGCCAATATATATTAAAAAGATTCAGTCTGTGTTTTGAAAAACTTTGAGACATACAATTTATTTCCCCCCTCTCATATTAATTAACTATTGATTTATATGTCTACATTTTGCTAGGAGTGTACATAAACACCATTTCTACCACCAAAAGACTGTGTCCCATCCCTCCCACCCACTCCCACCCCCCACTGGCCCAGGAAGCTGCATGTCTACCCCTCACCACAGGGCTTTTACTTTGGTGCCCTACTTACAATTTGGTCAGGTCCTGCTTTTAGTTTCCCATTCAGATCTTCTTACTCAACTTCTGTTGATGAGTGGGATCATCCCATACTCATCTTTATCTTTCTGACTTAGATCACTTAACATAATTCCTTCTAGCTCTGTCCAAGATGGGTCAGAGAAGGTGGGTTCATTGTTCTTGATAGCTGCATAGTATTCCAATGTGTATATATAATATATACCACAGCTTTCTCAGCCACTCATCTGTTGTTGGGCACCTGGGTTGCATCCAGGTTTTAGCTATTATGAATTGTGCTGCTATGAACATAGGAGTACACACCTCTTTTTGGTTGGGTGTTATGGAGTCCTTGGGGTATAACCCCAGGAGAGGAATTACTGGATCATATGGAAGGTCCATGTCTGGCCTTCTGAGAGTTTTCCAGACTGCTCTCCACAAAGGCTGGACCAATTTACATTCCCACCAGCAATGTAAAAGTGTTCCTCTGTCCCCACAACCTCTCCAGCATTTGTTGCTGCTGTCCTTTTTGATGTATGCCATTCTTACAGGAGTGAGGTGGTATCTTAGTGTTGTCTTAATTTGCATTTCTCTGACAATCAGAGACCTGGAGCAGTTTTTCATATGTTTGTTAGCCTTTTGGATCTCCTCTGAGGTGAATGTTTTGTTCATATCCTCTGCCCATTTTTGGATGGGGTCATTTGCTTTTTGGTGCTAAGTTTGCTGAGCTCTTTATATATTTTGGTGATTAGTCTCTTGTCTGATGTATGGCATGTGAAGATCTTCTCCCATTCTGTGAGGGGTCTCTTTGTTTGTTTAATAGTTTCTTTGGATGTGCAGAAGCTTTTCAATTTGATGTAGTCCATTGGTTTGTTTCTGCTTTAGTCTTCCTTGCAATTGGGTTTGATTCATCAAAGATGTCCTTGAGGTGTAGGTGGGAAAGTGTTTTACCAATGTTTTACTCTAAGTATTTGATTGTTTCTGGTCTGACATCTAGGTCTTTGATCCATTTGGAGTTGATTTTTGTTTCTGGTGAGATAAAGTGGTTCAATTTCATTCTTCTACATGTTACAACCCAGTTATCCCAGCACCATTTATTGAAGAGAGCCTCCTTTTTCCCTTTAATCCTTTGGGCCCCCTTATCAAAGATTAGATGTCCATAGATGTGGGGATTTATTTCTCGGCTTTCAATTCTGTTCCACTGGTCTGTGTGCCTATTTTTGTTCCAGTACCATGCTGTTTTGATGATGATGGCTTTATAATATAGTTTAAGGGTCTGGGAGTGTGATGCCTCCATTTCTGTTTCTTTTCCTCAAGATGGTTTTGACAATTCTAAGTGTTTTCAGGTTCCAGATAAATGATTGTAGTGTTTGTTGTATTCTCTTAAAGAAGCTTGGTGGAACTTTGATGGGTATTGCATTAAATTTGTATATGGCTCTGGAGAGAATATTCATTTTGATGATATTTATTCTTCCAATCCATGAGTATGGGAAATCTTTCCATTTCTTGGTATCAGTTTCTATTTCCTTGAGTAGCAACTCATAGTTTTCAGCATACAAGTCTTTCACTTCTTTGGTCAACTTTATTCCTAGGTATTTGATTGATTTTGCTGAAACTGTAAATGGAAGTGATTTCTGGATGTCTTCTTCTTCAGATTTAGTGTTTGCATAAAGAAATGCCACTGATTTTTGTACATTGATTTTGTAGCCTAATACCTTGCTATATTGCCTAATAACTTCCAGTAATTTTCTGCTGGATTCTTTAGGTTTTTCTATGTATACTATCAAATCATCTGCAAATAGTGAGAGCTTGACTTCTTCCCTTCCAATATGTATTCCTTTGATTTCTTTCTCTTGCCTGATTGCTATGGCAAGAACTTCCAATACTATGTTGAAGAGTAATGGTGACAGTGGACAGCCCTGTCTAGTCCCTGATCTGAGGGGGAATGCTTTCAGCTTCTGTCCATTGAGTATGATGTTGGCCGTAGGTTTGCTATACATAGACTCCACTATCTTGAGGAATTTCCCATCTATTCCCATTTTTTGTAGAGTTTTGAGCATGAATGGGTGTTGGATTTTGTCAAAGGTTTTCTCTGCATCTCTTGAGATAATCATGTGGTTTTTGGTTTTGCTTTTATTGATGTGGTGAATGACATTGATTGACTTATGGATGTTGAACCAGCCTTGAATTCCTGGGATGAATCCCACTTGGTCATGATGAACAATCTTTTTGATATGTTGCTGTATCCGGTTGGCCAAGATCTTGTTTAATATTTTGGCATCTATGTTCATCAGAGATATTGTTCTGTAGTTTTCCTTTTTTGTTCTGTCCCTATCAGCTTTTGGTATCAGGGTGATGTTGGCTTCATAGAAGGTGGAAGCGAGTATTCCTTGTTTCTTCAATCTTATGGAAAAGGTTAAGAATTATGGGTACTAACTGTTTCCTGAAAGTTTTGTAGAATTCGTTTGTGAAGTCATCTGGTCCAGGACTTTTGTTGTTGGGGAGATTCTTAATAACAGTTTCAATTTCTTTGTATGTGATTGGTGCATTTAGATTTTGTAGTTCTTCTTGGTTCAGTTTTGGAAGGGCATATGCTTCTAGGAATTGTTCCATTTCTTCCAGATTCTCTAGCTTGGTGGTGTATAGTTCTTTATAGAAGTTTTGCAGGATTCTCTGGATTTCTGTGGTGTCAGTTGTGATATCTCCTCCATCGTTTACAATTCTATTAATTTGAGTCTTCTCTCTTTTTTGTTTGGTGAGTCTGGATAGGGTTTTGTCAATTTTGTTTAATCTTTCAAAGAACCAACATTTGGCTTCATTGATCTTTTGTATGGTTCTTTTATTTTCGATGTTGTTTATTTCTGCTCTAACTTTAGTGATTTCTGTCCTTCTGGTTGCTTTAGGGTTCCTTTGTTCCTCTTCCTCTAAGTCCTTGAGGTGTGCAGTAAAGTCGTTCATTTGAGCTTCTTCTTGGTGTTTAATATGTGATTGTATGGCTATAAGTTTCCCTCTCAGTACTGCTTTAGCTGTGTCCCAAATATTTTGATAGGTTGTGTCTTCATTTTCATTTGTTTCCAGGAACATTTGAATTTCCTGCTTGAGTGAGTCTCTGACCCAGTGGTTCTTAAGGAGTATGATGTTTATTTTCCAAATTCTGTGACTTTTAATAATTTTCTGTTTGTTGTTAAATGTTAGTTTTACTCCACTGTGGTCTGAGAAGATACTTGGGATGATTTCAATGCTCCTGAATTTATTGATGCTGTCTTTGTGGCCTAACTTGTGGTCTATCCTTGAGTATGTGTTATGTGGATTTGAAAAGAAGGTATATTCCAGTTTTTTGGGGTAAAGGACTTTGAAAATGTCCAAGAGGTCTAGTCTGTCAATCTCTTCATTCAATTCTCTTGTATCTTTGTTAGTTCTCTGCTTTGTTGATCTGTGTAAGTGTGAGAGTGGGGTATTGAAGTCTCCCACTATTATTGTATTACTATTGATGTATTTTTGAAATTCTTTCAGTAGGTGCTCAATGTATTTAGATGGTCCCTCATGGGGTGCATAGATATTAATAATTGTTAAGTCTTCTTGGCTGATTGATCCTCTAATCATTATGTAATGTCCTTGCCTATCTTTTATTACTTTATATAATTTATAATCTATTGTGTCTGAGATGAGAATGGATGTTCCTGTCCTTTTTTGTGGTCCGTTAGCCTGTATGATAGTTTTCCATCCTTTCACTTTAAGTCTGTGTTCATCTTCTTGTGACAGATGGGATTCTTGCAAGCAGCATATGGTTGGGTTATGTTTTCTGATCCATCCCCCCACCCTGTGCCTTTTGATGGGTAAGTTTAAGCCATTGACGTTTATTGATATTATGGATTTAATGTATTGTAGTGCCATTGTTCAAAAAAAATTTGTTTGCTCTGATATATTGCAAGTATTATAGTGATCTTCTTGTTTATAAGAGGTCTTTTAGAACCTCTTTCAGGGCCGGCTTGGTGATGGTTGCCTCCTTTAACTGTTGTTTGTCTAAGAAGGTTTTGATCCCTCCATCTAGTTTGAATGAAAGTCTAGCAGGATATATTATCCTTGGTTGAAAACCTTTTTCATTCGGGGCTTGATAGATATCTTGCCATTCCCTTCTGGCTTTTAGAGTTTGAGTGGAGAAGTCTGCAGATAATCTTATGTGTTTTCCCTTGTATGTGACTTTTTGTTTCTCTCTTGCAGCCTTTAGGACCCTTTCTTTATCCTTACTTCTTCTCATTGTGACTACGATGTGTTTTGGTGTCTTCAGGTCTGGGTTGATTCTGTTTGGTACTCTCTGGGCCTCTTGAATCTTGATGTCCTTTCTGTTATTCAGGTCTGGGAAGTTTTCTTCTATTATTTCCTCTAGAATGTTTCCTTCCCCTTCCTCTCTTTCTTCCTCTGGCAGGCCAATTATATGAATGTTACTTCTTTTGAGATCATCCCATATGTCTCTGTTGTTGTTTTCAGTGTCTCTCAATCTCTTTTTAAGCTCTTTCACCTCTTTCTTAGTTTTTTCTACCTCATCCTCTGTCTGACTAATTCTGTTTTCTGCTTCTGTTAGTCTGCTTTCCCTTGCCTCAGCTTCTTTCTTCATTACAGCTATTTCAGCTGTCAGTTCTCTGATTGCCTCAAGATAATCAGTATTTTCCTTGGGGGTCTCAACTGTTGTTTCCCTAATACTGCCATTCCTTTCCTCCAATGTTGCTTTCATTTCTGTGATTAATAAGTTTATTATTGATTGCATCCTTTTCTTATCTATGGTTACTTCTGGCTGATTTGTAGTTTCTTCTGGGCTCTTGTCTTCATTCATTGGAGTAGCAGTTTTATTTGTTTTTGATCTACCCATTTTTTGATTTATGTGTTTCTTTTTTTTAATATGCTCTGTTGTTCCTCAGTTGTTGTGTCTTGAGTACAAGCAACACTGTACTAAATACCTTTATGACAATTGCACTCACCAACCTCAGGAATTACAGTAGCAACTGAAGCAAGTATTGAAGCAGTTTAATCATTACCAGTTAGCCAAACAATTTCTCCAGTCCGTGAAAAAATAGAAACCAAATCCCAGTGAATAAGAAAGAGTAAAGAAAGAAGGGATAGCAAGAATAGACAGTTATGCAAATCTGCTATCCACTGTATATTCTAGGGGTAACAAGAGGGGAAAGGGAACTAGAGCAGAGATACACACATAGAGAGTCCACTCTGAGTCAGATTTCTTCCCCAAAATAATTCACAAATTCAGAATGGCAAAGAAGAAAGAAAGAAGAAGTGTATGACAAGATAAAAAAAAAAAAAAAGAAGGGACAAGAGAGAGAAAAGGGAAAAGATAAGAAAAAGAGCTGTAATTAAAGAGCGGTGAAAGGAAAGGGTTTTTTATTACTTTATTTTTAATTTAATTTAATTTAATTTTTTTGATTCGCTAGGAGGGGGAGGGAGGGGAGAGTCTGTAGAGGAGGCAGGATTAAGGAGACAAGTTCCTCCCAGAATAGATAAGATGCCCACTACCCTAGCACTGAAATATATGCTAAGAGTTAATTCTGATCAACCTAAAGGGGGGGGAAGATATATGCCATTATATAATATTAATAGTTAAATAGAGCATGGTAAAAAAATAAAATAAAATAAAAACCCTGTCCCAGATTACCTCAAGCCTTGTGATCAGAGGCAGCTGATTGTTAAGAATGAGGAAAAAAAAACACCTCAGGACTAGACAAGGATAGCTGAAATAGACAATTATGCAAATCTACTATCCACTGTATATTCTAGGGGTGGCTAAAGGAGGAAGGGAAGTTGAGTAGAGACACTCGCAATGAGAGTCCACACTGAGTCAGAATTCTTCCCCAAAATAATTCCCAAATGTGTATCAGTGAATTCAAAAAAGCACACTGTTTGGTGGTGTGGGGGCTGGGGGCTGTGACTTTGGAAGCTGTAGGATTAAGGAAGAAAGATGACAATAATGAGAAAAAGAAAAAAAAAGAAGGAGAGAGAGAGAAAAAAGAAAAAGATAAGAAAAAGAACAGTCATAAAAGAGCAGTGAAAGGAAAGGTTTTTTTAAATTTATATATTTTTAATTATTTAAGTAGCTATGTGGGGTGAGGTGGGGGGGTGTTGGCTACTTAGAAAGAAAAAAGGCCAAAAGTTACAGAAGGGTATAGACTTAGAATGAATGATACTCCTTGGTGGGACAGGAATTTGGTAAAGAAAGAAGCTCCTAGCAGGGGAGCCTGCTAGGAGCTGGTCCCCAGGGACTGGTTATGGGGGGGGGGGGGAGGTATGCTTAAAAATTAAAAGGAAAAAAATTTTTTCCCCTTTTTTCCTACTCTAATTCTTAACCCAAATTAAGTTATAGTCACCTCCTTGGTGTCACCGCTAGGACCCCTTATTGACTGGTCCACTAAAGGCAGAAAATCCTACCGTTTCTAGGAGATGTGGTCAGAGCTCAAGCCACCAGAAGCCTCCCAGTCTGCCATCCTCCGGGAACCCCCCTGTCTTAAAGTTTTATGTATTTATTTTATTTATAGAGGCGTTAAGGAAGGGGGAGGAAAAAGAGACACCTGCAGCACTACTTCATTGCTCATGAAGCTTCCTTTTCCTCTTCAGGTGGGGGGACTATGGACTTGGGTCCTTGCCTATGGCAACATGTGTGCTCAGTCAGGTGCACCCGTCACCCAGTCCCAGTGGTGGATATTATAACAAGAATTTCATAGACTGAATGACTTACATAACAAACATTTCTTTCTCATAGTTCTGGAAGCTGAGAAGTATAAGGTGAGGGTGTCAACATGGTAAGATCCTGCTATGAGCCCCTTTGTGATTTCTTTATGGCTTAGGGGAGAGCTTGGATCTTTTCATTCCTATATAAGGGCTCCCTCATTATGACTTCTAAGTTTCTGCACAGTAAAAGATACCACCACCTTAACAAAGAGACCCCATACCAAATGGGAGAAGATCTTTACATGTCATACATCAGACAAGAAGATAATAACCAAAATATATAAAGAGCTTACCAAACTCAGCAACAAGAAAACATCATGACCTCATCCAAACCCAGCTAACATTGGAGGTTAAGGTTACAACAGGAGAATTTTGAGAAGACACATCTATTCCATCATATTCAGTCACCCAGATTGGCATGGAAGGGGATTTAAAAAAAACACTTGTGATTAGAAATTAAAGATCTTTGGGATTGTTTATTGATACAGCATAACCTAGCCTACCCTGAATGCTGTGGAAATTAACATCAGAAACTGCCTTATCAAAACCAAAACCCAAACTTAAAATGTGTCGCACTGCCTTTATAGTGGCTGGTGAGCAGTGCAGAAACAATTATCTGAGGCTGGAAAGATGGGGAACTCTGTTATGATGTGGTGAAACATTTGACACTAGTGTCATCTGAATTAATTTAGGAGACAGGAAATAAACTTTCAGTTCTTGGGGAGAGTTTAGAGTACAGAATACTCACAATATGCATTTGGTTACTTCTGGATGCATCTGACAAGGAAATACAAAAAGTAATCAGTTTAAAAACAACAGTCTGGTTATCAGGAAAGCGTAAAAGAAAATATTTCAGGTAGTTATAAGGTTGGAAGATGAAATTCCAGCAGTAGGAGGCGAAATTGACAAATTCTTCCAGTGACAAGGAATGATTAAAACCTGGCCTTAAACAAATATAATACTAATGAACATACAAATGTGAAAAAAAAATGTCAACCTATATCTAAGACTGTGGAGAACTATAGTGGTTATCTATGGGGGTAGGGATGGGAAACAGAACTTTGATGATGGGAGTGGTAAAAAAAAAGACTTTAATGTAAACCATTACTCAATTAAAAAAAATTAATAATGTAGAACTCACACTCATTGAACATCTCTGACTACATTGAAATATTTGGGTGACAATTCAGTTGATGATATGGGTCCCCTGAGTACTTAAGGTTGTATAAAATTTTGAGGAAAAGGGAAAATCAAGGTGAGAGTCTCTCAAAGTTTTAGAGAGTCAAGATATGTACAGTAAAACTTAAAGAGAGATGTGGAGAACTAGAAAAAAATGTCTCTACCTCTCTTAAATTAAGGAAAGAGATGGGTAATCTACAAGCTCATACCCTGCCAATTGAGATTTCAGGGCAAGTAACTAATCTCAAATCTGGAAAGTGAAAAGAGTGATTCAGAAGAGGAGCGATGTGGCAGATGCTCACCTGGGATAGAATTAACCAGATATCAATAAGATAGATTAAGCTACAACAGTAGACATATTAGTAGAGACTGAGTAGAAGTTGGTGAGAAACTGGAAGGTCCATGGAAACTCTAGAAGTAGGAGTATATGTGTATCCTTATGATGCATTTTCTCCACAAATTCCACAGGGAAAAACTAGGGAAACAATTGATAAAACTTCTTTTATGTAGAACTGGGGAAAAGAAAAAAAAAATCACAAAACTCAACTCATTTTCTTCTATCTCACTCTGGGGAAAATGTCTCAATTTACAGTAGTAAGTACACATAGGGCACTGGTGAAAATGCACTGCAGTTGATGTAAGGAAATAAAATAAAAAGCTATCCTGGGAGAAAGAGCAGGTAAAATTACTGGTTCCAGAAACTATAACTAAAGTCAATGGAACCTATAGTTCTTCTGACTGAAACTGGGAGAATTTGAAGCCTCTGATGAATTAAGAGTAATCATAGGGTCTGAGAGATAGATTCTCCAGTGGAACACAGATTTTATCATGCTTAAGAATCCAGGTGCAAGTACTTGGCACCGCTCTCAGCATCAGGGGAAGATCCATGAATAGTAGATTGGTGTTGTAGTGTTTCTCCTTCTCGCTCTATGAAATTAAAAAGAAAAAAGAGTCCTTCAGGAGCAGTGGAATTATGCATGCATTAGACCCTAATGTGAAAAAAAAAAAGAAAAAGAAAAAGAATAAAAATAATCATAGCAACAACAAACTTCAAACCCAGCCCAACTCCTGACAAAAGGAAAGGTAAATCTTATGTCAAGCATACAAAAGTATTTCTCCCAGAATATGTGCTTCTATACAAGATACCCACACTTCAGCAAAAACATGAGAAAAATGAAAAGTAAAAGAAAGCATCTCCAAAGCAATCAACTGAATCAGACACAGATGATCTATGAGAAGAGTTAGAAATATGATGTTGAAATGAATAGCAGATGAATAATTTCAGGAGAAGATATAGCTTTTAATATCTGTGGGGCAATATAAAATTACATAGCACATGCACTCTTGGAACTCCAGAAAATGAAAGACTAATGCAGAAAAAAATATCTGAAGGAATGATAGCCAAGATTCTTTAAAATTATTGGAAGTTACCAACCTACAAATACAAAAACTCAGAAAACAACAGGATAAATATAGCTACCTTAAGAAAAGAAACATATAAAATCAAAATGAAACAAACAAGCAAGCTCACCATATTTCATCTACTGACTACAGAAGAGAAAGCTCTAAAGGTAACTTGATAAGAAAGCAACATATAGGGAGTCGGGCTGTAGCGCAGCGGGTTAAGCGCAGGTGGCGCAAAGCACAAGGACTGGCATAAGGATCCCAGTTCGAACCCCGGCTCCCCACCTACAGGGGAGTCGCTTCACAGGCGGTGAAGTAGGTCTGCAGGTGTCTATCTTTCTCTCCCCCTCTCTGTCTTCCCCTCCTCTCTCCATTTCTCTCTGTCCTATCCAACAACGACAACAACAACAATAATAACTACAACAATAAAACAACAAGGGCAACAAAAGGGAATAAATAAATAAAATAAAATATTTTTTTAAAAAAAGCAACATATAATAGCCTGGTGGTGGCAAACCTGATTGAGTGCATATGTTACAATGAGCAAGGCCCTGGGTTTGAAGTCACTGTACTCCACCTGCAGGGATAAAGCTTTGCAAATAGTGAAGCAGTGTTGTAGGTGTCTCTCTGTCTTTATCCTTTTCTATCATCTCCTTCCCTCTCAATTTCTGGCTCTCTCTATCCAATAAATAAATAAAGATAATTTTTTTCAAAAAAGCAACATTTATACCCAGATACAAAGGCATTTGTTAGAAATCACATGAGCTGGAAGAC
Organism: Erinaceus europaeus; assembly: GCF_950295315.1. Lineage (NCBI taxonomy): Eukaryota > Metazoa > Chordata > Mammalia > Eulipotyphla > Erinaceidae > Erinaceus > Erinaceus europaeus. The sequence continues at coordinate 178,626,904 of NC_080163.1, forward strand.
AGTGGAGTGACATATTTCGAGTGCTAAAAGAAAAACAGAATTTCATATATACTATTGTAAGGTTCTTACACCACCTGTAGACTATATAATATTACTTGAACTGTACTCTAATTATTAAAGATGTATATTTTAGTGATTGGGAGGGTGACTAAGTGCATTCCTATTTTCATTTAGTCATCAATATGACTTTATTACTCTGAGCAGAATTTTTTTTTGAGATGAAAGAGATGGAGAGGCAGAAGCAAAGCTAACACAGTTCAGAAGTTTTATCCAATGTAGTGAAGGCCAGGCTTATACATGGGTTGTACAGATGAGAAAGCACACACACTATACAGATGAGTTATCCTCCTAGCTCTGTAGTGTATTGCTTGACTGTATGAGACCCTGTTTATGATCCTGGTACAGCACATAATGGAGCAGTAGTCTGGTTTCCCTTTTTCCTTATCTCATGAAACAAATAAATATTTAAAATATATGTGGACTTCTAGAGTATGGCTATGGTGGGGTAGCAACCTGAAACCTCATTCTTCCTTAACAACTAGAAAATACTACAAAAGAACACCCCAAACCTCATCAGTCTTCAGCTGAGATTTCTGCAAGAAATGTCACTGTCTAAAGGTAACCAGTGGGCAGGAAAGAGAGGGACAACACCTCGCTGCAGAGATATGGTGCTTGTCAGCTGCCAGCTCTATCTTCAAAGTCTCATGGTGGGACTTGGGAAAGTGGACAGATTCTGGGCTCTTGATTCCTGTCCTAGGGAATATCTCAAGAGAGTCAGGAGGTTGAACTGCTCATAAGAACTCACTTGTTTATCTCACTTAACAAAATTCCTTCAGGTTCCATCTTTGCCCCACCTTAGATGGAGCTGGAAGGAATTGTTAAGTGAGATAAGCCAGAAAGAGAAAGATGAGTATGAAATGATCCTACTTCTTTCTTGAGAAAGAACAGAAAGGGAAACACAAAGCAGAATTTGGACTGGGTTTGAAGTATTGCATCAAAGTAAAAGACTCTGGGGTGGTGAAGGGTAGGTTTTTGTTGTTATTTAACTTAAAAAGGGTTTGTGGTGCTGGTGGCTGCTGCGGCATGTAAAAGGATTCACAGCAGGAGCTGGGAACTGGTTTAAACAATACAAGGTTTATTAGGGTGAAACAGGTAAAAGGCAACATAAGCATTTATCATATCAAGGGTTCATAAAGTCTGAGTATAGTTATCAAAAGTTTAATCACATAAGAAAAACAATTATCAGCTCTGGTAAAAGTTGCTCATGGCTGTAGAGGGGTCAAAAAGTTTACCGGCTAGCAGGGTCACACGTGTTCAGTTCCCAGGAGAAGTAGCCATGGTGGATGGATGTCTGGAGCACCTCCATCGAGATGCTTCTGACCAATGAGGGTAAATTCCAGCTGGCTGTACTTTTCTTTGTACACCAGCATGGACTGGATCTGCCCACAGTCCACCATGCGCCTGCGCAGACCACTGTATACTCTCTCCAAGGCTGACATCAGCACAGTGTCAGGACTTCCATCCATGGTCACTGGTATACTGCGTCACCACAGATTTTCAAATCCTTTGTAGGGGGTGGGAGTAGGGACACAGATCTTTGGTGGTGGGAATGGTGTTCATCTATATTCCTATTAACTTATAGTCTTATAAATCACCATTTGTTCAGTATGTCAGAGGAAAATATATTGAATGTCTCAAGTTCTTTAAATGCATAGATTTCAGTTCTGAGTATATATTCCTTTAGTCTAAGCACTTAAATGTTTCAACTCTATAAACTAAATGAATTCACTGGGCTTAAATTGTTAATGCATTTCTGATAATAACTTTTATTTTTAAGAGCTTATTTGGAGGCTCTAGCAGAGGAGTGCAGCTACTTGTATACCCTTGACAAAACACCGGTTTATCTCTATTCAGGGAAGACCATCACCTTCGACCCAGCATGCAGCTTTGGGAGAGTTGCACAAGAAGTGTTAAGGGAGGAAGGGGACACCTGCCTAGCCAAATCAACCATGGTGATTAATCGGTTGACAGATGTTGGAGCCAGATCACCCTCCATAATTTTTTTAAATACTAAATTACCTATAATTATAGACCAGGTAGATCAGAAACAACTGGCCCTGTCAGTATTTAAGATACTCATAAATGACATTAAATGATATAAATCATGGTGAGGTCTTGTATGTAAATTTTAAACACAAGCTTTCCAAAATAAACCAAATTCTCAGATAACTTGGCTATAATAATAATTATCTATTGCTTTCTTAAACTGTAAGACAGCAAGGAACCCTCCTCATTCTCTTAAAAATCCGTATTTCTCCCAGTCCTGGAACCTCTAGGACTTTGCTAGTATTTCTGTTTTTAATTTATTTTATTAGTGATTTAATAATGATCAACAAGATTGTGGGATACAAGGGGTACAATTCCATACAATTCTCAGCACCAGAGTTCTGTTTCCCATGCCTTCCACTGAAGACTTCTCTAGTCTCTATCCCTCTGTGGGAGTATGGGCTAAAGACCTTCATGAGGTGCAGAAGGTGGGAGGTCTGGTTTTTGTAATTGCTTCTCCACTGGACATAGACATTTTCAGGTTGAGCCATACTTTCCAGCCTGTTTCTATCTTTGCCTAGTGGGGTAAAGCTCTGGAGAGTTGGAGAACCAGGACACATGGTGAGGTGGTCTGCTCGGGGAAGTCAGGTTGGTGTCATGGTAGCATCTGCAACTTGTGGCTGAAAGCATTAAGATATAAAGCCGAACAAATTGTTTAATAATGAGGAACCTAAAGGCAAGAGTACAGCAGATGAAATTTGGGGTCTTCATGTTGGAAGAAGCTAGGAAGTGTATTTTAGGTATATTCCAATGAGCCTTTGACTTTACTAAGTATTGCGTGGGCTGGACATCTAATGTGCAGGTGGGCTAAAAGTTGTGTCTGAGAGGATTGTGTCAGAGTATTTCTTCATCCTTCTGATCTTGATTCCCTAACCTGTGATATTGCCTCTGATGTCCTCAGATAATTGAATGCAACCAATGCCACCATGCCACACTTTACTTCAGACTATATGCAGAGACAGCAAGCCTGAGATGGCAGCCCTTCAGCTCCAGTTATCTGGTGAGACCTTTCCCAATAGATGGACTCCCTAGTTCTATTTCAAATGACACATTCCCTAACAAAGTTACAGACCCTAGATATAGACCAGGGCATAAAGACAGGGTACATGTGCATATGTATCCATAAGTTAAAGGAAAATATATGCCTCAAAGTACAAGTACTCAGTAGTCTGCTGTGAGATGTTCAGCAAGCAAGAAGAAAGACCCAAAGAAGACACTATAAAGTATTTAATCAAATATTTACTATTTAGTCCTAGATACCCTCTTCTCTTACTCCTACTTCACTTCTTTCAATCACTTTAAGTCTAACCTCATCAGATAAAGTAAGGACTATAAAAGCTGGATAAGAGCAAGAAACTAGCACACTTTAATGATGACCTTTTTGGTCAATACCAGGCCACCCCATCATCTGGAGCTCTAGTCAGGGAACCCTTGGATTCCCACATAGATATAATGAGCCTAGACATCTAGTAGATCCTTCTCTCCACTCTCACTATCACTGCCATCAGGAAAATCATGATAAGCTCTTTTGTGGGCCTGCCCAGGACCCTGACCTCACTGTAGCATAGCAATTGTAGGGACTTCCCCACTCTCTGAAGGGAGGCTGAGTCAACCTACTATGGCACTTGAGAAAAACTCGTCCTGAAATAAGTGCATCCTAGAATGTTCGTAACTGTGACCATGGACTGCAAGTTTAGACTGCCAGGGACTAAGAGATTACACAGGTCTCTGTGCTAAATAGTAATAGATATGGGCCCTAGGTCAGATTGATGGGGTTAACAGTAAATGGTATTTATATACTTTCCTCATATTTGAAAGCTATTCTCTGCCCTGATCCACCTTTTCAGTTCTATTCTCAACTCTAACGCCATCTTCCCAGACAATATTTTAGCCCACCTGCATGTTGGGTATTGGGTTCAGGAAAAAGTTAACAAACTTATGGGCCATATGGAACATACCTAAAATAAACTTCCTAACTTCTTTCCACACAAAGGCCTCTAGTTTCAATTATGCTATTCCTACCTTTAGGTTCCTGTTTATTTAAAAAAAATTGTTCTGCTTTATTTCTTACCACCTTTCAGCCACCAAGTTGCAGGTGCCACCATGACACCATCCTGACCTTCCCAAGCATACAACCTCTTCAATATGTCCTGGAACCTCACCTCTCCAGAGCCTACCCCACTTGGGCAAGATAGAAACAGGCTTGGGGTATGTGTGTGGGGGAGTGGTTAGTAGCACAGCGGTGCAACAGGTTAAGCACACTTGGCTCCAAGTGCAAGGACCAGAGTAAGGATCCCAGTTGAAACCCCAGGCTCTCCACTTGAAGGAGGATTTTACAAATGGTGAAGCAGGTCTGCAGGTCTGTCTTCCCCTCCTCTCTAGATGTCTCTTTGTCCTATCCAACAACAACAAGGGCAACAAAACTGGGGAAAATGGCCTCCAGGAGCATTGTATTCATAGTGCAGACTCTGAGCCCCAGTGATAACCCTGGAGGCAAAAAAAAAAAAGGAAAGAAAGAAAGGAAGGAAGGAAGGAAGATAGAAAGAAAAGAAAAGAAAAGGAAAGGAAAGAGAGAAAGAAAAGAAGGGGCTAGGGGTATGAATAGACCTGACAATGTCCATGTCCACCAGAGAAGCAATTATATAAAAAATTGTGGTTCATACTCCCAGAAAGAAATAAAGAATAGGTTAGTTTTCAATGGAGGGAATGAGACACAGAACTCTGGTGGTTTTGTTTCCTCCATCTTTACTCAGAATTTTTTTCTTTTTTAAAATTTTTTAATATTTGTTTTCCCTTCTGTTACCCTTGTTGTTTTATTATGTTGTGGTAGTTGTTGTTATTGATGTCATTGTTGTTAGATAGGACAGAGAGAAATGGAGAGAGGAGGGGAAGACAGAGAGAGAGAGCAAGAGAGACACCTGCAGACATGCTTCACAGCCTGTGAAGCAACTCCCCTGCAGGTGGGGAGCCAGAGGCTCGATTCAGGATCCTTATGCCAGTCCTTGTGCTTCATGCCACATGTGCTTAACCTGTTGCACTACACCTGACTCCCTTTACTCAGAATTTTTATTCCTTTACTTCCACCTTTCTTGTGGGACTCCTTTCAATAATTCTTCAAGGTAGATCTAATAGTAGAAAAGTTCCTTCAGCTTGTATGTATCTGAGAAGGCCTTTATTTCTGACTGATAATTTTGCAGGATAAATTACTCATGATTGGCAATTCCTTTCTTTTTTCCATTCCACCTTCTATGAAGCCAAGATCACCCTGATACCAAAAGCAGATAGGGACAGAACAAAAAAAAGGAAAACTACAGAACAATATCTCTGATGAACATAGATGCCAAAATATTAAACAAGATCCTAGCCAACCGGAAACAGCAGCATATCAAAAAGATTATTCGTCATGACCAAGTAGGATTTACCCCAGGAATGCAAGGCTGGTTCGACATACATAAGTCAATCAATGTCATTCACCACATCAATAAAAGCAAAACCAAAAACCACATGATTATCTCAAGAGATGCAGAGAAAGCCATTGACAAAAATCCAACACCCATTCATGCTCAAAACACTACAAAAAATAGGAATAATGGGAAATTCCTCAAGATAGTGGAGTCCATATATAGCAAACCTAGAGCCAACATCATACTCAATGGACAGAAGCTGAAAGCATTCCCCCTCAGATCGGGGATGAAACAGGGCTGTCCATTATCACCATTACTCTTCAACATAGTATTGGAAGTTCTTGCCATAGCAATCAGGCAAGAGAAAGAAATCAAAGGAATACATATTGGAAGGGAAGCTCTCACTAGTTGCAGATGATTTGATAGTATACATAAGAAAACCTAAAGAATCTAGAAGAAAACTATTGGAAGTTTATTAGGCAACAAAGCAAGGTGTCAAGCTACTAAATCAATGTACAAAAATCAGTGGAATTTCTCTATGCAAACACTAAATCTGAAGAAGAAGAAGACAACCAGAAATCACTCCCATTCACTGTTGCAGCAAAATTAATAAATTGCCTAGGAAATAAAGTTGACCAAAGAAGTGAAAGACTTATATACTGAAAACTATGAGTCACTACTCAAGGAAATAGAAAATGATACCAAGAAATGGAAAGACATCTCATACTCATGGATTGGAAGAATTAATATCATCAAAATGAATAATCTCCCCAGATCCATATACAAATTAAATGTGATACCCATCAAAGTTCCACCAAGCTTCTCTATAAGAATAGAACAAAAATTACAATCATTTATCTGGAACCAGAAGACACCTAGAATTGCCAAAACAATCTTGAGGAAAAGAAACAGAAATGGAGGCATCACACTCCCAGATCTCAAACTATATTATAAGGTCATCAGCAGTAGCAGCCTGGTACTGGAACAAAAATAGACACACAGACAAGTGGAACAAAAGTAAAATCCCAGAACGAAAACCCCACACTTGTGGACATCTAATCTTTGATAAAGGGGCCCAAAATATTAAATGGAAGAAGGGGCTTTTTTCAATAAATGGTGCTGGGGAAACTGGGTTGAAACATGCAGAAGAGGGAGTCAGGCAGTAGCGCAGCAGTTAAGCGCACGTGGCACAAAGCGCAGGGACCGGTGTAAGGAAGGATCCCTGTTCAAGCCCCAGCTTCCCACCTGCAGGGGAGTTACTTCAAAGGTGGTAAAGCAGGTCTGCAAGTGTCAAAAATAAAAAAAGAAAGAAAGAAGCATGCAAAAGAATGAAACTGAACTACTTTATCTCACCAGAAACAAAAAAATCAACTCCAAATGGATCAAGGACCTGGATGTTAGACCAGAAACTATCAAATAGAAGAAAATATTGGTGGAACACTTTCCCACCTAAACCCAAGGACATCTTTGATGATTCAAACTCAATTGCAAGGAAGATTAAGCAGAAGCAAATCAATGGGACTACACCAAATTGAAAAGCTTCTGCACAGCCAAAGAAACTATCACACAAACAGAGACCCCTCACAGAATGGGAGAAGATCTTCACATGCCATATATCAGACAAGAGACTAATAACCAAAATATACAAAGAGCTCAGCAAACTTAGCACCAAATTGTCTTTTTACATCATGATGGCATCAGACCAGAAATTAATTATAAAAAGAAAATGAAGAAAATCTCAAAAAATGTGGGTACTAAGCAATATACTTCTTAATAACATCTGGGTCAATAAATAAGTCAAGGAGAAATAAAAAACTATTCATAAAACAATGAAAATGAAGAGTCGAATAATAAGATCCTATGGGATGCAACAAAGGTGGCATTGAGAGGAAATGTCATAGCAATACAGACCCAATTCAACAAAGAAGAACTAAAAAAAAAAATCTAATGTAAAATCTGAGGGAACTGGACAAGAATCAACCAAAAGTCAACAGGAGGAGAGGAATAATAAAAGTTTAGAATTGAGTGAAATAGAAAGAAAATAAAATGATTATACAAAAGATGAATGGAACCAAGGACTGGTTCTGTGAAAGAACAAACAAAATTGGTAAACAACTGACTAGGCTCACCATAAAAAAGAGAGAGAGAGAGAGAACTATAATTAAAATGTTCAGAAATATGAGAGAAGCACGTATAAGTGATAATGCAGAAATATAATAGATTATATAATATATAAATATAATAGTATGAGCTAATATAATATAATATAATATAATATAATATAATAGTATGAGCTTCTTTATGTAAAAAATAATAGGATAACTTAGATTCTTCTAGCGTTTGCTCTTCTTCCGTAGCCAGTCAACAGCATCAGGTTGAAAGCTGTCAGGAGCTGCTTGTTGCTGGCTTTGAAAGTGACTGGGATCCATGTGGATTCAGTCGGCTAGGAAGGATCGTCAGTTTCCCCAATGAATGGGTACTCACGGGATGCACCACGAGAAGGTCGATCCAATGCATCCCATAACTTAGATGAAATGGACATACTCTTAGAGTCATATCACCACTTAAGACTGGCCCAAGAGGAAGTAGATAATTTTAACACATTAGTCACTAGTACAGAAATCAAAGAAGTAATCAAAAGTCTTCCCAAGAATAAAAAAAAAAAAGTCAAGGTCCAGGCAGCTTTACTAGTAAGTTGTATTAGGCTTTCAAAATAGAACTAACAACAGTCCTAATCAAATTATTCAAAAATTTGAATTGATAAGAAAATTCTTAAACTCTATGTGGTCATATCACACTGTGATCCCAAAAGCAGGAACAGGCAGTACAAAAATAAAATAAAATTATAGATTGATATCCTTGATGAAGATTGATAAAAAAAAAATCTCAGCAAAATCTTGGCTAATCAAATCCAATAATACATCAAGAAGATAATTCATCAAAAATAGTGGGATTCATTCCAGGGATACAGAGATGATTCAATATGCACATATCAATCAATGAAATATACCATATCAACAAAAAATATCTAAATCATAATTATTTCAATAGATGCTGAAAAGCCATTTGACATCATTTTATGATAAAAGAATCTTAAGAAATTGGGAATAAAAGGAGCTTTCTTCAACATAATAAAGGCCACACACAAGAAACTCATGGTTAATATCATATTAATGTTATCAGATTGAAAGCTTTTTTCCCTTAAAATCTAGTAGACAAGGATGCCTACTTTCATCACTACTGTTCAATATAGTCTTAGAATTCCTTACAAGTGCAATATAGCTCTGGTGCAATATGGAACTTACAGAAAGGAAGAAGCTAAGATACCACCACATGACAATATAATATACATAGAAAACCTTAGAAACTCTACCCAAAAAACTATATAAATAACTCAATAAACCCAGTGTAGTGCGACTAATCCCTAGCACTGCAAAAACGGTATCATCTGTTTTCCATCTACACCATGCCTCGGCCTCACGTGAGCTTAATGTGCAGCTTGGCGATACGAGAATCCAGCATGAAGCCCAGCCAGTCTATCTTGGCGTTACTCTCGATCGCACTCTGTTATTTCACGAACATCTCATAAAAACTGCAGCAAAGGTGGGCACGAGGAATAACATCATTGCAAGACTGGCCAGCTCCTCATGGGGCACGAGCGCTTCCACACTACGATCATCATCTCTGAAGTATGCTATTCCACTGCAGAATACTGTGCCCCAGTATGGTTCCGTAGCCCCCATGTCCACTTGGTCGATTCCAAATTATATTCCTCCATGAGGATAATTTCTGGAACCATCCGTTCCACCCCAGTTCCATGGCTGCCAGTTCTTAGCAACATCGCCCCGCCAGATATTCGTCGGCATGCGGCATCATCTAAGTTCATTTCCCACATCTATGCTCGACCGGACCTGCCAATATATGCGGATATCTTCACCCACCCTGTTCAATGCTTGACGTCTCGTCACCCAATCTGGTCCCCTACGCCTACACTGAACTTCTCTGTTCCAGTCTCTTGGAAACAGAGCTGGCAGTCAGCTGAGGTAAAGAACAAACACCTCATCACAGACCCCTGCAAGTGTCAACCCGGCTTTGACCTAGCACGTTATGATTGGGCCCTCCTCAATCGCTATCCAACAGGCCATGGCCACTGCGCTGCTATGTTCCATCGCTGGGGAGCCAGAGACGACCCGAACTGCCCCTGCGGCTACAGACAGACTATGACCCACATAGTCAATGACTGTCACCTCTCCAGATTCAAAGGAGGTCTCGAAACTTTACATCAGGCTCAACCTGATGCTGTTGACTGGCTACGGAAGAAGGGCAAACGCTAGAAGAAGAAAAGTGCAGGATACAAAATTAACATACATAAACCTATGGCATTTTCTATGAACAAGTGATGAGTTATAGGAAAGGGAAAATAAAGAAGCAATCCCAGTTATAAATGAATCAAAAAAGATAAAGTGCCTTTGTATAAATCTAACAAATGAATCAAAAGACCTTTACAATGAAAACCACTGGATACCATTAAAAGAAACAGAAAGCAATGAAAAGAAATGGAAAACTGTCCTTTGTTCATGGATCAGACTGTTATAATAGCCATCCTACCTAAAACAATCTGTAGATTCAGTGCAACCCCTCTAAAAATCCAAATGACATTATTTAAGGAAACTTAACAATCTTAAAATTCATGTGATACCAGAAGAAGCCATGAATAGCCAAAGTAATTTGAAGAGAAAAGGGGAAAAAGTAGAGAAACCGGGAGTCGGGCAGTAGCGCAGCGGGTTAAGTGCACTTGGCGCAAAGCGCAAGGACTGGTGTAAGGACCTGGTTCGAAGCCCAGGCTCCCCACCTGCAGGGTAGTCGCTTCACAAGTGGTGAAGCAGGTCTGCAGGTGTCTTTCGCTCGCACTCTCTGTCTTCCCCTCCTCTTTCCATTTCTCTCTGTCCTACCCAACAACGACGACTACAACTATAAAACAAGGGCAACAAAAAGGGAATAAATATTTTTTTTTTAAAAAAAGAAGTAGAGATATCATGCCTTCTGAATCCAAGTCATACCTCAAATTGAATGTAATTAGAACAGCATGGCATTGAAACAAAAACAGGCACTCAGACTAGTGAAAAAAATAAGAGCCCAGAAATAAACTAACTCATATATGGACATCTTTAACGAGGAAAGAAAGTCTCTTCAACAAGTGGTATTGGGGAAACCCAACAGACGAGGAAAATTGTCATCACTTAATACCATATACTATCATTAACTCAAAATAGATTAAAAGCTTGGACATTAGACCTGAAATCATAAACTACATAAAAGAAAACATTAGTAAAATACTTTAGGATCCTAGCACCAAAGACATTTGAAAACTTAATCTCATTGTCAAAAAAAATTAAAGAGAAAATAAATAAATTGGACTACATCCAATTGAAAATCTCTACAGGGATCTGGTGGTGGTGTACCCGGTTAAGTGGACACATAACAGTGTTCAAGGACCCGGGTTCAAGCCCCTGGTCCCCACCTGCAGGGGGAAAGCGTCATGAGAAGCAGGGCTGCAGGTATCTCTCTGTCTCTTTCACATTCTACCTCCTTCTCTTCTCAAATTCTCTGTCTCTATCCAATAATAAATAAAAATAAATAAATTTAAAAAAACCAATAACCTCTATAGAAGCTGTTTTGTTTTGTTTATTTTGCCTCCAGGGTTAGTGCTAGGAATCCACTGCTCCTGGAAGCTATCATTTTCCTTTTGTTGTTACCCTTGTTGTGTTGTTATTGCTGTTGTTGTTGTTGTTGGATAAGACAGAGAGAACTGAATAAGTACTTCATGTATACTCTCACTAATGACAGGATTTCCTTGTATGACTGAATTACATTTTGTTATATACAACACATACCACAACATTTTATTTATTTATTCCCTTTTGTTGCCCTTGTTTTGTTGTTGTAGCTGTTGTTGGAAAGGACAGAGAGAAATGGAGAGAGGAGGGGAAGACAGAGAGGGGGAGAGAAAGACACCTGCAGACCTGCTTCACTGCCTGTGAAGCGACTCCCCTGTAGGTTGGGAGCTGGGGCTGGAACCGAGATCCTTAGGTGGATCCTTGTGCCTTGCGCCACCTGCACTTAACCTGCTGAGCTACCGCTCAACTGCCACCACAATATTTTTTAAAATCCGTACATCCATATATGGACATTTAATTTTTCCTATGCCCTGTTTATTGTAAATGAATATAGTGGGGGGTGCAAATATTTCTTCAACAGTTTTTTTGCTTCCTTCAAGTATATTCTCAAAAGTGTAATTGCTGGATCTTATTTTTAATTTATGAGGAACTTCATACTATCAAAGAATAGTGTGCAATTATAAAGTTGTAAGGCCCCAAGCCCCAGAAGATAATCTTGGTTGGAAAGAAAATAAAAGTTGAAAAATTTCAGTTGTACAATAAGCAAGTGCTAGGTATGCAATATACAATGTGCTGTACATAGTTAATAAGACTCTTATATATATCACAGTTACACATCCCATCTGCTCCATTAGCAGCTGCCCTACTCTTTATCCCTCTGCTCTGGATTTTAAAAAATTATTATTATAATCATTCTAGTAAGTTAGAAGTAACTCAGGGCCAAGCAGTAGAGCACATATTACTACAAGTCTTCACAGGTGGTGAAGCAGGTCTGCAGGTGTCTATCTTTCTCTCCCCGTGTCTATCTTCCCCTCCTCTCTCCATTTCTCTCTGTCCTATCAAAAAAAAAAAAGACTAAAAAAATATATATTACCACAAGTGAGGACCAGGGTCCTGCAGGATGGAAAATTCATAAACAATGGAGTAGCGCTACAGGCATCTCTCTCTTTCTCTCCCTCTCTCTTTCTCTCTCTCCCTCACCTTTTATTAGAGAAAAAAAAAAGGCCACCAGGAGGTGGTGAACCTGGCTGAAGACACACATTACCATGTGAAAGGACCAAAGTTCAAGGCCCTCATCCTTACCTACAGAAGGAACAGCTTCATGAGCAGTGAACAGTGCTACAGCTCTCTCTCTCTTTCTCTCTCTCTCTCTCTCTCTCTCTCTTCCTTCCTATTTCTCCTTCCTTTTCCATTTCTGTGTCTATCCATAATAAACAAACAAACAAACAAATAAGAAAGAAGGACAAGAACGAAGATGTTACATGTTTGTGGTTTTTATTTGCATTTCCTGATGTTATGCATCTCTTTATCTATTTGTTGACCATCTGGAATATCTATCAGTATTCCTTGACCATTTTAAAATAGAGTTCTTCTTTATTAATGTATTATAAAAATTCTTTATATTATAAAAATGCAAATCCTTTATCAGATAGAAGACTTGCAAATATTACTCTTATTCTGTGGATTGTCTTTTCACCTTGCTAGTATCCTTTGAGGACAAAAAAAAACATTAATTTTTATGAATCTCTTATCTCTTTTGTTTTTTATTCTTTTGGTGTCATATTTAAAATTAATTGCCAAATTCAAGGCCATGGTGATTTATCACTGTGTTTTTCTGAGTTCTTTCTTAAATTTTGATTTTTTCAGTTCATTTTGTGTTATGTTTTTTGTATTCTGTGTGAAGTAGGGATTAAAGTTCATTCTTCTGTATGGAAGCATCTAGTTATTTTGGTACCATTTGTTGGAAAGACTATTCTTTTCAGACTAAATGGTGTAGTACCTATATAAAAATCAGTTAACTATTGACACATAAGTTTATTTCTAGTTTCTTAACTGATTTATTTCCATTCTTGATTACTGTTGCTTTGTGATAAGTTTTGAAATTGCAGAGTATGAGTGCTCCAGTTTTGTTCTTTTTCAGTATTGGTTTGGCTATTCTGGGTTCCTTGCTAGACCATATGTATTTTATTCTTATAAGCTTGCTGATATATATAAAGAAACAACTGAGATTCTAATAAGGATTGTGTTGAATATATAGTAAACTTGAAAAGTATTGCCATCTCAATAATTTTTAAAAGATTTTATTTATTTACACATGAAGAATGATAGGCATAGAGAGAGAGAATGAACCAGACATCACTCTGGAACATGTGCTGCCAGGGACTAGACTCCAGACCTCACGCTTGAGAGTCCAACACTTTATCCACTGTGCCACCTCCCGGACCACCATCTCAATAATTTTTGTATTTTCAATTCATCTAAATAGAATGCTCTCTATATATCTAGATGTTTTCAAACCTTTCAGCTCTACTTTGTAGTTTTCTGAGTATAAGTGAAGTGGTAATACCGTAAGAATGGGCATTACTTCTTTAAATGGCAGGATTCAACAGTGAAATCATCTGAGTCTGAACTTTTCTTTGTAGGGAATTTTAAAATTACCCATTGAATCTTACCACAAATCTATTCAGATAAGTATCGAATCAATTTTTGTAGGCTATATACTTTTCATTCATTATCATAGTTATAATTAGTGTTTCCTTCCTTTCAATTTAGTTTACTTCTATTTTTTTCAGTGTTTTAAAGTAGAACACTAGGTTATTTATTTGATCTTTCTCCTTTTACAAGTATAAAATCTAAAAACATAAATTTCCCTCCCAAAGCACTACTTTATCAGTACCCCATGAGTTTTGATATGTTGTACCTTCATTCATCTCAAATTATTATACTTTATCTTCTCATTTTTTTCTTGGACTTAAGACGCATGTATAATTGTGTTGCTTAATGTGTGAGTCTTCTGTATTTCTCTTTATTGCTGATATACAATTTTATTCTATAAAAATAATATACTGTATCTTATTCAGTCTTTAAATTAAATTTTTTTTTGCTTTATTAGGTGGGGTTAATGGCTTATAGTCAATGGTAAAATACAGTAGTTTGTACAAGTGTAACATTTCTCAGCTTTCCATCTAACAATATAACCCTCTCTAGGTCCTCCTCTGCCATCATGTTCCAGGACTTGAACCCTTCTCCCTCCTAACCCCATCCCTACTCCAGAGACTGCAGTCCTCCTTCATTGCTTCTGAAAATTTCCCCCTGCAGGTGGAGACCAGGGACTTGAATCCAGATCTTTGTGCATGGTAACATGTGCACTCTACAGGATATACCTCTCTCTGCTCCTTCCTCCCCCCTTCTTTCCTTCTCTTTCTCTTTCTTGCCCTCCCTTTCTTTCTTTCTTTCTTCCTTCTTTCCTTTCTTTCTCTCTTTCTGTCTCTCTTTCTTTCTTTCTTCCTCCCTTCCTTTCTTTCTTTCTACCATTCTTTCATTTTTTCTTTTCTTTTTGTTTTTAAATATTTATTTTATTTATTTATTCCCTTTTGTTGCCCTTGTTGTTTTATTGTTGTAGTTATTATTGTTGTTGTCGTTGTTGGATAGGACAGAGAGAAATGGAGAGAGGAGGGGAAGACAGAGAGGAGGAGAGAAAGACAGACACCTGCAGACCTGCTTCACCGCCTGTGAAGCGACTCCCCTGCAGGTGGGGAGCCGGGGTTCGAACCGGGATCCTTATGCCAGTCCTTGTGCTTTGCGCCACCTGCGCTTAACCCTCTGCGCTACAGCCCGACTCCCTCTTTCATTTTTTCTTCCTTTCTTTCTATTATTGCCACCAGAGTTGTTACTAGGACTCCATGCCTGTATGATAAATCCACTGCAATAGGTGGCCATTTTTTCTACTTTCTTTTATTTCATAGGACAGAGAAAAATTGAAAGGGGGTGACACAAACTGTGAGGGAGAGAAAGAGAGACCTGCAGCTTCATTACTTCACTGCAGCTTCACTCCCCCCTCTGCAGATGGAGAGCAGGGGCATGAACCCATATCTTTGGTGATGTGTACACTCTATGGGGTGTTTCATCACCTGCCCCTATTTTTTTAAAGCCTTTTACTTATTTTGCATTTGAATATTATTAATGTGGAATCAGACCTCTAGATTCCATATATGAGTGAAACCACCTGGTAGTTGTCTTTCATCTCTTTACTTATTTTGCTAAGCATACTTACCTGCAGTTCCAACAATTTTGTCCCAAAGGACACAATATCATTTTTTTGTTGTTGCAGAGTAGTATTCCATGGAATATATATCCCATAACTTCTTTAGCCAGTCATCTAATGATTTGCATTTAGGCTGCTTCTACTATTTGACTATTATGAATAATATAGGTATGAACATAGGGGTGCATATGTCCCTTCTAATTAGACTTGAGTGTCCACTAGATAAATGCCCAAAGGTGGTGTTTCTGGGTCATAAGGTACTTCCCGTTTTATTTGTTTAAGGAGTTTCTATACACTCTACCAAAAGGGCTGCACCAGTTTACATTCCCAGCAGCAGTGAAGCAGAGTTCCCTTTCCTCCACAGCCTCTCCAACACCTGTCATTTCCTGGATTGTTGATGTAAGTCATTCTCTCAGGTGTGAGATGATAAATTGACTCATTTTAAAAGATTTATTTTACTTCCATGAGACACAGACAGTTTCTTGTGAAAGAAAAGGAGACAGAGAAGTCAGAGCACTCTATCAGTACAGGAAGGTACCGGGAATCAAAGTAGGAGCCTTAGGCATGCAGGTCTTACACTCAATCAACTGAGATATTTTTCCAGCCACTAGACAGTTATATTTTTAAGTTGGTAAAGAACAAAAAAACATGCACTCACATTTTCTTTTATAGCTAAATTATCATCTTACTGATACTTTATCTCTTTTTTATTTGATATATTCAAAGAGAGAGAGAGAACACAGTTCCAGAGCTTTCTTCATTGTGGTGAAGGGCTGGTTGGAATCTAGGTGATTCACATGGCAAGTAGCACACAACCAAATTGAGTTATTTCACCAGTCTGGCTCTCTTGTTTTTTTCTTGTAGATTCAAATTACTGTCTCTGGACATTTATTTTTTCCTATCAGTTTATTGGGGGGAATAATAACTTACAAGACAGTTGTTGTCACATGAGTACAGTTTCTTATTTTCTCCTA
Source organism: Erinaceus europaeus (assembly GCF_950295315.1). Taxonomy (NCBI): domain Eukaryota; kingdom Metazoa; phylum Chordata; class Mammalia; order Eulipotyphla; family Erinaceidae; genus Erinaceus; species Erinaceus europaeus. The sequence continues at coordinate 178,643,330 of NC_080163.1, forward strand.
ATAGTGTCCACGTACCATATCCAATACCAACTGAAACCTTTCTCCACCATCATATACTGGGTTTCCTATTCCCACTTAACCTCCTTTCACCCCCCACTTTAGAGTCCTCAGTTATGCTAAACAAAAGCTAGTCTAAATTTTACCTTTTGTTATCCCTGTGAGATAGTTCCACCTATGAGAGAGATTATTTAGTATTCTTATTTACTTACTTTGAGCACTTTGAATATGACATCACATCACTTTTGACTTCTATTGCTTCTGCTGAGGAGTCAGCTTTTCCTTTTACAGGGCTCCCACTATATATAATCAGTCATTTTATTTTTCTTTGCTGCTTTCAAAATTTTCTCTGGTCTTTGACTTCTCATATTTTTTACAATGGTAGGTTTATTTGTGTTCATTAAATGCTCAGAATATGTAAATCAACTTTCATAAGCTTGAGAAAATTTCAGCCATAGTCTCTGTCTTCTGTTATTTCTACTATGTGTGTATTGGTGAACTTAATAGTGTCCCACATACTTTTCCCAATTTCTCTGAGGTTCTATTTATCTCTTTTGTGTTTTTTCTTTCTGTTTCTCAGATTTCATAATATCATTGATCCATTGTCGAGTTTGTTAATCTTTTTCCTTCCAATTCAATTCTGCAATTATCTCTGCTAATATTTTTTTTTCATTTCAGTTACTGTGCTTTTACACTTCAGAATTTTCAGAGGCGTGTGTGTGTGTGTGTGTGTGTGTGTGTGTGTGTGTGTGTATAGGTAGTTAGCATTTCATTGATGTGTGATTTCATTGCCCTAGACTAACTTTGTTTATAATGAGAGAGGCAGAAAGGGAGGGAGGGAGGGAGGGAGGAAGAGAGAGAGAGAGAAAGGGACCAGAGCACCAAAATTTTCTTCAATGCAATAGGGGCTGTACTTGAATCTGGATCCTGTAGCAACACTATCCAAGTGCTGGTCCAAACTTTTTTTTAAAATTCATTTTTCTGAGAGAGAAAAAAGATAGAGAGATGATAGACAGATAGATAGATAGATAGATAGCTCTGACATATGGCAGTACCAGAAGATAAAATGTGAGACTTCAGTCATAAGAAGTCTTATGTTATATACAGATTATATACAATCAAATGCACAAATTATCCTCACTTATTTGGGAAAAATGCTCAGAATTACCTATAATAAAGCTTGACTTTCCCTCTGAAAACAGTGTCTAAGCCATGTTTCTGAAATCTTCTTAATGGCATGAAGAGTACCTATAAAATTTCTATAGTTGGCATCATATTAAATGGTGACTTCTCACTTGCTAAGATTAGGACTTGCTAAGATTAGGAACAAGACAAGGATGTAATTTCTCATTATTCCTTGTTCAAACACATCATGGAACTCATAGCCAATGCAATAGGACATGAATAATAAATAGAAAAATATACAAATTGAAAGGGATTCTCTCTTTCAGATATCAATTATTTATCTAGAGGATGCAAGAGAATTTACAAGAGTGTTTCTAGCACAAGTAAGTGAATTTATCAAGCCTGCAAGATACAGGATCAATATAAACACACACAGACACATACACACACACGTCAAAGTGGAGTTGATATTAAAATTATAAAAAGGTACACTTAGCCATCCTATAAGAAATGAAATTCTTAGTTGTGAATCTAACAAAATTTGAATGTTAAAAATAGAAAACACTGCTAAAGGGAACCAAAGAAGACTTAAGTAAACAGAAAGAAACTTTGATGAATTAGAAGATTCTATGTTGTTAGGCAATATCTTTCTAAAATAACATAAAAAAATGACCATCAATTTATTTAGAATATCAGCAGGATTTTCTGTAGGTATTTACAAGTCTTCTCTGAAATATGGAGGGAAACAAAACACAAAGGAACTAGAAAAATCTAAATTATTTTAAAAACAACAGTTTTTAAAAGACTCACACTATCTGATTCACTATCTGATTCAAGCATTCTGGAAAGCTTTGGTTAACCAGTATGGGCAGAGACAGCATTATCACTTCTGAGTGTAAGTCTGTACCAATGAGAGACTATTATTATCATTATTATTATTATTATTATTATTACTGACTTAATAGTGATCAACAAACCATAGGATAAGAGGCCTAAAATTTCCACACAATTCCTGCTACCAGAGTTTAGTATCCCATCTTCTCCATGGGAAACTTTCCTATTTTTTTAAATTTAATTTTATTTATAAAAAGGAAATATTGACAAAAATCATAGGCTAAGAGGAGTACAACTCCACACAATTACCACCACCAGAACTCCATATCCCACCCCATCCCTTGATAGCTTTCCTATTCTTTAACCCTCTGGGAGTATGGACCCAAGGTCATTATGGGATGCAGAAGGTGGAAGGTCTGGCTTCTGTAATTGCTTCCCCACTGAACATGGGTGTTGACAGGTCAATTCATACTCCCAACCTGCTTCTCTCTTTCTTCTATCTTTCCCTAGTGGGGAGGGGCTCTGGGAAAGTGGAGCTACAGGACACCTGGTGGGGTTTTCTGTCCAGAAAAGTCTGACTGGCATCATGCTAGCATTTTGAACCTGGTGGCTGAAAAGAGAGTTAATATATAAAGCTAAACAGATTGTTGACTAATCATGAACCTAAAGGCTGGAATAGTGCAGATGTCTCTGTTTTGTAGATAGCTAGTAGGCATATTTTAAAGGTCCTGTGGCTATACTAGTTTTTTTTTTTTTTCACTGAGCCTGAAATCTGAAATGCAGGTGGGAGCAGGGACCCAGTATCATTATGGGATGCTGAAGATGGAAGGTCTGGCTTCTGTAATTGCTTCTCTGCTGAATATGGGCATTGACAAGTTGATCCAGGCTCTCAGCTTGTTTCTATCTTTCCCTAGGGGGGCAAGACTCTGTAGATGTGGGGTTCCAGGACACATTGGTGAGGTCATCTGTCCGGGGAAGATAGGTTGGCATCAGGTAGCATCTGCAACTTGGTGGCTGAAAAAGCATTAAGGTATAAAGCATAACAAATTGCTTAATAATCAGGAACCTAAAGGTAAGAATATAGCAGATGAGACTTGGGGTCTTCATTCTGGAAAAAGCTAGTAGGTCTATTTTTGGTATATTCCTGAATATTCCCCCTCCACGATGACTGGCTGTTCCACAAGGTGCAGCTTCCTCAGCCTGGATACCAGGGTGAGGATAACATGGAAAAGTGCCCTTGTGGACTTGAGATTCCCAAATTATTAGAATGGCAAGAAATCATTCAATTCTTTGAGATTGGAGGCTTTAAAAAATTTTTTTTACATAGTTGTAACCTCACCTAGACCAGTTGCAACCCACTGGACAAAGTGACAGTGGTATTGGGCAGGCACAGCATAGCTGGATACGAGTACAACTACTCTAGTACCTCAGTGGACCTCTCCCTTTCCTTGACGGTAGGGGCTTGGCTTTGTGAAGCCTAGAAAATGACTCTGGGAAGATTAGTCAGACATTATCTTTTGAAAATATTTTTACCTTAAATTCACCCTCCTGAGTGATCTTTGAATGACCAGAATTGGAAATGGAAAGAGCTGCAGAAAATCTATATCTAAGGAACCCTTCTGCACTGCTGGTGGGAATGTAAATTGGTTCAACCTCTGTAGAGAGCACTCTGGAGAACTTTCAGATGGCTAGAAATAGACTTACCTTATGATCTTGCAATTCCTCCCCTGGGGATGTATCCTAAGGAACCAAACACACCCATCCAAAAAGATTTGTGCATATCCATTTTCATAGTGGCACAATTTGTATTAGCCAAAACCTGGAAGCAACCCAGGTGTCCAAAAACAGATGAATGGCTGAGCAAGTTGTGGTATATATACACAATGGAATACTACTCAGCTATTTAAAAATGCTTATTTTTATCATTTTCAGCCCATCTTGGACGGAGCTTGAAGAAACCATGTTAAGTGAAATAAGTCAGAAACAGAAGGATGGATATGGGATGATCTCACTCTCAGGCAGAAGTTGAAAAACAACATCAGAAGAGAAAGCACTAAGCAGAACCTGGACTGAAGTTGGTGTATTGCACCAAAGTAAAATACTCTGGGGTCAGTGGGGGGAGAATACAGGTCCTGGAAAAGGATGACAGAGGACCTAGTGGGGGTTGTATTGTTATGTGGAAAACTGAGAAATGTTATGCATGTACAAACTATTGTATTTACTGTCAAATGTAAAACATTACTCCCCCAACAAAGAGAAAAAAATTTAAAGAAAATCCATATCTAAGAAAACTCTTCAATATGGGACTGGCTTGTGGCTGGAACTACCTTGTGGCTCAGAACTATGGGAAATAAGTGCTCTTACTCATTAATATCTGTAGAGCTGCCCAGGATTTGAGACTCAGGAGACCTTGTTTCAGGTCTGTCCACAGACTCACTAAGAATGGCTTAATTACTGCTCTTGGCATCTCAGTTTCCCTCAAATGAATTGAGAAGCTGAGGTGAATAAAGGATGAGCTCTCCTTTACTTTCTTTCTTCCTTCCCTCCTTCCTATGTATTTTTGTCACCAGGGTTATAAACCTACCACTCCTTATGGCTATCCCTCCTCTTTTTTCTTTCTATTTTATTTGGTAGGACAGAAAGAAATTGAGAGAGAGAGAGACCTGATTCATCATTAGTGAAGTATCCTCCCAAGGAGGCACTTTCAAATAAGTGTTTCTGCTGTTTGAATCAAGGAATTCTTTCCTCAGTTCCCAGTAAAAACAAACCTGCTTTCTACCACCTCTCCCTGGCCCTAGCTGAGCAGTACTATTATATTTTCTCCAAGGAACCCCTTGTAATTCTCCTTGGAGTACAGTTTGGAAATCCCTAAGGGCTCATCTGACTTAGATAGACTGTGGCTCTTTGGGATGGCAGGAGCACATTGTGCCTGTCAAAACTCAGACTCTACTATTTGGCAAGGGGCTGCTTGTCTGGGGTGCTGCTGGCTTCTAGACTCACAGCCCACAGCATCCATGGCTCCTTCCTATTCCATGCTCAGTTGAACACTCTACTCAATTCAGTTAGAGAGGCTCTCCTTGCCTATGTGGGAAGGATCAGAAGACACCCAAGCAGAGAATAGTTTTTCCTGGACAAATTGTGCCCTCTATGTTGATATCTGGGGGGTGGGGGCGCTCTGGTGCAATCCCTTCACTTTGGAAAAAGTCATTATAGTGTTTCAGAGTCTATCTGCTCTGGGTTTGAATTTCCCAATCTGCCATGCATGACCGTGGAGGGAAAAGTTCCTTAAACCCCTTCTGCTTTTGTTTTCTTATCTGAAAAATGGAATTCCTATAATAATAGCAACTGGTCCACAGAACTGTGAATGATGACTGAGTCCATGCACATAAGAAGCTGAGCAGGAGTCAGGCGATAGCACAGTGGGTTAAGCGCATGTGGTGCAAAGCGCAAAGACCCGTGTGAGGATTCCGGTTTGAGCCCCTAGCTCCCCACTTGCAGGGGAGTCGCTTCACAGGCGGTAAAGCAGGTCTACAGGTGTCTATCTTTCTCTCCCCCTCTCTGTTTTCCTCTCCTCTCTCCATTTCTCTCTGTCATATCCAAGAACGACAACATCAACAACAATGATAACTACAACAACCATAAAAACAAAAAGGGAAACAAAAAGGAAATAAATAAATAAATATTTTTTTAAAATGAGAAGAAGCTGAGCATCACCTGACAAGGAGGAAGTACTTAGGATCAGCAATGTGTCTTCCTTGTTATCATCATTACATCTGACAGGGTGGGGCCATTGCACATGTTGGTGGGACTGAGTATGTTCCCTCCACTTGGCATCTTGGAACAACTTACATATAATTACAAACCTTTGTCCCCATGCCTGAGCCTCACATTTCCCTGCTGGGATTAGCTTAGAAGAGCCAGCACATAGTGGGCTGAATAGATTTGGCCAAATCTATCCTTTTCATGACGTCATATACCAATCAAGACCAACAATCTCCCAAACTGTCTCATTTAACAACTTGAAAGCTCTGATAGGCGCAGCCTACTAGTGTACTCACAAAATTTCAACTAGGTCCAAAAGGAGCAACATCATCTCAACAGTACCCAAAACATCAGCAATTACACATTTGAACCCTCATCTCATCTACACAGCAATGCTAGAGACCCCATAGTTGATGGTTATTTGCATTAGAGTATGGACATAATCCCAGGATGTTGTGTTTCAGTATGACCCTGAAGGAGTTAAGTGAAATAAAGAATATTATCAATATTGTATCAGTCACAGATGAGAAACTACATACCAGGATCAGTGTAATTCATTCATTGGTTTATGGACACCAAGTCCTCCGGGGACTGTCACAAATCCACTTGATGTTCCTGAGTGTGAGATTTAGCATTTGGATCTTTGATTTAGCTGAAAGATGTGTAAAAACTCATGCAGTCAGACAACTCCCTACAGGCGATTCATCTGTGTTGGCTTTTACGTAACAGTTATTCCAATCAACTGCCAGCAGTAACTTAAGCTCTGTAACTTGCCTCAAAATTCACATTTTTGAGACGTTGGAAGGTGGAGACACAGTGACAGTGTAAGAGCATCCCTCTGGGAGGAGGGAGGCTTTTTGTCCTCTGATTTCTTAGGGCTGGTCAAACACTACCTGGGAAAGCCATGTTTGATAAAGGAGGCAACTGTGGCATCCCTGCTGCAGGTAGGGAGCAGAGGCTCAAACCCTGGTTCTTGTGTGGGTTCCTGTGCATAGCAGTACTATGTGCACATAACCAGGTGTAGCCATTCTTCTTTTTCCTCCTCCTCCTCCTCCTCCTCCTCCTCCTCCTCCTCCTCCTCTTCTCCTTCTCCTTCTCTTTCTTCTTCTCCTCCTCCTTCTCCTTCTTCTTCTTCTTTCTTTTCCTCTTTCTCTCCCTCCTCTTCTTCCTCCTCTTCTCCTCTTTTTCCTTTTCCTCCTCCTTCTTCTTTTCATCACTGGAGACCACTGCCTGTGAGACTGGACTGTTTCTGGAGGCTATTGTTTCTTACAAAGGGTGAAACACAGAAAGAAGGAGACACACTTGCAGCACTGTTTTACAGCTCAAAACTTCCCCCAGGCAGGGGGCTTGAACTGGGATCCTCAAACACACTAGCTGTGTACACTCCACCAGGTGAGCTACCTCCTGGTCCCTCTATGTCTCATTTTGATTTCTTACCATCTGAACCAAAAGTAAAGGTCAGTGGAACCAGAGGATTGCATCACACTAGAACCTTCAGTGAGAGTAAAATGCAAGCAGAATGTTAGGCACCCAATTTCTGTGAAACAGAGAAAAGTAATGTCTATTCATACATTAGCAAAGCTACACGAATGAGCTTCAGACATCATCCTTAGTGTTAAGTGGTATTTCTGATGGGCTTAGTGAGCACAGGGTGAAGAAAGTCCTCCGTAAACAAAGTAGTTAATCACTGGGAGGGAGATTTCTTTAATGTCCACATTTAATAGAAGCGGAATCGAAGGCATCAAATGGGTGGTGCTGAAAGTGGTAAAACGGTAAAGCTGGGTTTCAAAAATAGGTGTGTTAGCTTTGGTGGTAGTGCCCACAAACACTGTGACAATACACTTTTCTTTCTGTGGGGAAGCAGTACCATCTTCCCATTTATTAGGGGGCACCAGCAGGTTGCTGAATGTTGGCAGTGTTGTCCCTGATCTTGGACATTTTAGCAGGGCCGATTTCCTGGTCTCATGAGGAAGTAATTCATGGGCAGAGCAGCAGTGACCTTGGGTGTTAGAGGATAGTGGGGCCATTGCCAAATAAGGATGTTGGCACCTTGATCACAGCATGGGGACTCTGAGCTACATGGTCCCTAAATATGCTTTTCCAGATTTCACATTCAGATGTCCCAGGTGATATCTTGTCTCCTTGTCAGAAAAGAATCAGTGGTGAGAAGCAGACAGACACCCACTGAAGACGACCAGGGATTTGTCAAGAGGGAGATGGAGGTGAAGAAGTTATACAAATGGGCAGCTCAGAAAGACCAAGAGCTGGGAAACAAGCGTAGTAGTGGGAGTAGGCGTGTGGGCAAAGGTTCAGTCCTATTTAGGGTTCTATAAGGAGATCTGATAGTTCCACAAGCATGTCATTCCTCCAGAAGGGCAATATGGAGGAGTCAGTTTTAGAAGGATAACAGAAGAGAATTTTTACACAGAATCAAGAACCACCAAATCCCATAATAATAAATCTACACCAGCACGCAATACAGAAAGAGAGAACTACCTCCCACACCAAAAGGTACTAAAGAAACCATAAAGACTCCTCAGGGACTTAGGAGCAATGCCTGGCAGCTGCTTTTGGCTGCCTCCTGCCCTATTCTGGTACTTGAGGACTGGAATCAATGAGAAGCCATCACTTACTGGGGAAGTGGGGCTGAAAACCAGCAGAAGAGTTTCCTCTCTGTTCCTGAGGGCAGTCCCTATACCTTTAAGCTAGAGGGGAAAGAGTAGAAAAGAACTGGGACTCAGTCACAGTGACACTGGTGTATTTTCCACTCACCTCTGACAGGGAGTTGAGACACAGAGGGGAGCCTCCTTTTACCTGTCAATCACCAGGAGGCAAGAAGGGTATTCAAAGCTGCTGGCAATTATTGAGTAAACAGTGAACAGGAGTTTGTTGTTATTGCATGATCTCTTTGCTTCCAGGTCACTTTATCATTCAGATAGATAGAGGAAAAGACCACAGCACTGGAGCTTCTTCCAGTCACATGGTACCTCCTTCGTGGTGCCAGGACTCAAACCTGGGCCATGCTCATGTCCAGGGGAGCTGTGTCTCTGGTCCTGAAGGGAACTGACTAAGCGTATACTATGTGCTGGTAGTGGTGTGACTACCCATTCATCCTGAGCACCAGTTTATGAGGGAGGAAAGATTAGCCTGTTTGCATGGTGTCAATGCCCTGCTAGAAAAAGTCAGAGAGGGGAAGCAATTACAGAAGCCAGACCTTCTACCTTCTGCAACCCTCAACGACCCTGGGTCCATGCTCCCAGAGGGATAGAGAATGGGAAAGCTATCAGGGGAGGGGGTGGGTTATGGGGATTGGGTGTTGGGAATTGTGTGGAGTTGTACCCCTCCTACCTTATGCTTTTGTTCACTAATCCTTTCTTAAATAAAAAATTAAAAAAAAAAAAGAAAAGAAAAAAAAAGAAAAAGTCAGAGAATACCAGAAAGTGAACCTAAGTAGCCCTGTGGGGGGGGGGGGGGAGGAGTAAGATGAAGGGACTCCGTGATTTTCTTCTCAAGGAAATTCAGGGCCCTTAAGGGTAGAGGCAGTACAAATATTTTAAAATCGAAATTTGGAGCGGTGAAGGGAGATACTTTAATTTTACCCACAAGATCCAACCCAGTAGTGTGTGTCTGCACTGTGTGTGTGTGTGTGTGTATGTGTGTGTGTGTGTGTGTGTGTGTGTGTGTGTGTGTGCTTTCTTCAGCCCCTGGGGTGACCCCAGGCCCAGCTTAAGCAAAGGTCAGTGGGTGGCAAAACCAAAGGCCACTGCCTTTCTCTCCTCAGCTGGCCAGGAAGCAGGGAGCCTGAGACACAGTTCCTTCCCCGGGCTTGGCTTTTTAAAGAGCCTTGGCTTGAAACAGTTCCATTTGGGAGGGCTTCTCCCTAGCATTTGGTATGGAATTATTACCAAATGCTAAGGAGGAACCCTGCCAAGTGCTGTATATCAGCTCAAAACCAAACTCCTAAACAATGAAATATTTATAATAAAAACAGACCCAGGAGAGGGGCACAGGCTGGGGTTCCCAGCTGGTGAGGGGCCCCTGGGCCCTGCCATTCTGGTCCCCTGGGTCAAGTACAGCTACAGAGGAGGGGACAGCAGGCGTGGCTTTGCACCTCTCATGAAACGAAAAGCCAGCAGCCTTACTGTCCATCCAGGAGCTGGTGAAAGAATCTTCTTCATTCCCGGGAAGCCAGGACTCTCAGTCTCCCTCAACACCTCCACCCTGTTTCCCAGTACAGAAGGTCTGCATACAGCAGGCACTCAATCCTTGCAGACTGCCTGTACACGTGGAGACTTCCAGCAACAGCCCAGCATACCCATCTGGCATCCACCGGGAATGAGCTGGAGACAGCTGAGCTTTCCAGCTAAAGCCGTAAATTATTTTCAGGGAGCATTTTCACAGGGAAATATTTCTAAGACGCAGCACACATTTCCTTCCTTTCTTTCTTTTCTGAGAGCGGAACACCATTAACCTTTCCGTAATGGCTCAGGGTTGCGGCAGTGAACCTAGGCTGCGGAGCGGGAGGTAATGCAGCCCTTGGGGCTCTGGAGGTGTGCTGGGGTGCCTGCCCTTCACTAATGGCCTCGGATCCCTTAGCGTCCTTCAGTCTTGACGTTGATGTCTTTGAGATTTGGGGGGTTCTGGCTTCACTGGAGGGTTTCCAGCTCTCACTCTCATTAGGTGTGTCTGTTGCTAAAATGTTATTTAATTTTTTATCAGCAATTTAAGAATAGTTTGCAAGATCATAAGATTACAGAGGTATAGTTCCACATGGCACTCACCACCACCGTTTTCTGCCTACCCCCTCTTCCCATTCCCTGCCACCCCCTTTCCTCAAAGATAACAAGCAGGGGTCAGGTGGTGGTGCACCTGTTTGAGTGCATATATTATAGTGTACAAGAACCCAGGTTCAAACCCCTGGTCCCCCGCTGCAGGGAGAAGCTTCATAAGTGGTGAAACAGTGCTGCAGGTGTCTTTCTTTCCCTCTCTATCCTACCTTCCCTCTCAATTTATGTCTTTTTCTAAAATAAATAAATAAAGCAAAAAAAAGTTAAAGGATAAACACCATGTGTTCACAAAGTCTCACAAAGTGCAACATTTTTTAACAAGCTTATGCATTCCAGATCTTTATATTGCACATATGAGCAAAGACATCCTGTAGTTGTCTTTCAGAGAAATGTAGGTCATTTGATAACAGATATAAACTGTAGTAACAAGAGGCTTTGAACATAAATGTCACATTAAAGAAACTTAAGGTATGATCAGGATATGAGAAAAACAAACAGAAAAACGATATGTGGGGAGTTGGGCAGTAGCGCAGCGGGTTAAGCACACGTGGCACAAAGCTCAAGGACCGGCATAAGGATCCTGGTTCAAGCCCCCGGCTCCCCACCTTCAGGGGAGTCACTCCACAAGCGGTGAAGCAGTTCTGTAGGTGTCTGTCTTTCTCTCCCCCTCTCTGTCTTCCCTTCCTCTCTCCATTTCTCTCTGTCCTATCCATCAATGATGACATCATCATCAACAACTACAACAATAAAATAACAAGGGCAACAAAAGGGAATAAATAAGTAAAATATTTTAAAAAAAAGTAAAAAGATTTGTGAAAAAGTTAAAAGTATGAGAGAAAATAACATCATTGAAAAAGGTAGAGGACTGTATTCATACATAGAAATACTATCTATATAATTTATATATAAACATATTACATACACATTTAGGAGTCTTTTGTAAACTTGTATTGTCTCATCATTATTTATTTGGACACCCTCTATCCATTTCTTCCTCCCCCTTCATACTTCAAAGTTGTCTCATATTTCTATGACTTGTGTTTCTGAATCTGTTTTACTATGTTTTACCATACTGAGAATTAAATGTTCCTTGTTTCTTTCTCTGTGACATTCCTTTCAGTAATTCTTGCAAGACAGTTCTGGTAAAGGCCAACTCCTTCACTTTTTGTATGTCTGGTACTGTTTGGACTGCTCTTTCATATTCTAATGATAGTCCTACAGGATAAAGTATGTGTGGCTGACAGTTGTTGTCTTTTAAAACCTGGAAAGTACTATTCTGCTCTCTCCTAGCATCAGTGCTAGGAGACTTTTCCTGCTGAAAAGTCTGATGCAAATCTGACTATGCTATCTTTACAAGTCACTTTCTTCTTTTCTTCAGTAGCTGCTAAAATTTTTTATTTGGCCTTGACTTTTGATAGTTTTACAATGAAGCTTCTTGATGTTGGTCTTTTGGGGTTTAGGAATTGGGAATTTTCTGCTTATTACGCATCTACTTCCTGGTCATATCCCAGAGTTGGAAAAATTTCTGCTGTTATTTACTTAAATATGTCTCTGCTTTCTTTCTCTCTCCACTCCTTCTGAGACTCCTATAATTCTAGTATTTGCTGGTCTTTTTTTTTTTTTTTTAAACCCCAGAGCACTGCTCAGCTCTGACTTATGGTGGTGGTATGGGGGATTGAATATGGGGCTTTGGAGCATGAGGCATGAGAGTCTTTTTGCATCAACAGTATGCTATCTCCCCACCTGTATTTTGCTTTTTTAATGGGGTTTTCAGTCTCTTGATGAGTTGCCTCACTTTTTCTAAAACTTTTTTCCTCCTTTAGGGTCAATGAGTGAGGCTAGTTTTGTCTTCTATTTTTATGCTTTCTCATCTACATGGATAAGTCTACTTCCTTGACATGCTTTTTGAGACTGAAGTACATTCAAAGTGTCCTTTATGGGAGTTGGGCAGTAGCACAGTGGGTTAAACACATGTAGCACAAAGCACAAGGACCAGCCTAAGGATCTGGGTTCGAGCCCCTGGCTCCCCACCTGCAGGGGGGTCGCTTCACAAGCGGTGAAGCAGGTCTGCAGGTGTCTATCTTTCTCTCCCCCTCTGTCTTCCTCTCCTCTCTCCATTTCTCTCAGTCCTATCTAATAATGATGATATCAATAACAACAACAATAATAACTACAACAACAATAAAAAAACAAGGCCAACAAAAGGGAAAATAAATACAATTTAAAAAGTGTCCTTTATACCCTATGACTTTGTTTTCAAGTTTTCTATAGGAAATATCAAATGTATCTTTGAAGTCATGAATTTCTTAATCCATTACTCTATATTAAATTGATGGTTTTGTACTTTTTCAAGTTTCTTGACAATGTGTTTCCTCAGTTCTTTCTCTGATAGCTCTTCTGGATTTGCATTATTAAGCTTCTGACCCTCATCTTGGTTTTGCAGAACTAGCATGCACCCGAAGTTGCTATTTCTTTTGTGGCACGTGTACTTAACCCGCTGCTCTACCGCCTGACTCCCTGAAGTTGCTATTTCTAAGCATCTGTGGACCAGACACCAGTGCTCCAGTCTTGACAGCATTGTGTCTAATACAAGGGCAGTCTGCTTTGGTGGAACAGCCAAAGGTCTGGCTTTAGAGCAGGAAGTGGAGGTGTTTGGAGTCCCTGCTTAGGTCCTTCAAAGCCATTCTGTGCTTGCATTTTGATTCACATATATATTTCAGACCAGGCAGGCTCTGGGCTGGAAAGTAAGTGCTCATGGGAGAAACTCAGGAAACTTGTGAGAACACTGGTTACCCGTCTCAGTTCCCCCATGGACTCTAGAGTTCACAAACATTTTCTAAAGAGCCAACCTGCTCATCACCTTCCTTTTTCAACAGTAATGTAGACATATTGGTAATGATTTCCCTGTCTGGAAGATCAGAAACTGAGGCTCAGAAAGAGATGGTGGAGATCTGATTAGACATATCAGAATAGGAATTGTTTGGTTATTAGAATCTGAGTGAACCCAGGGTGCATAGTCAAAGAAACACTTGAGGGGCCCATTATGCCAAAGGCTGGAACAGCACCTAGTGACTGGAACCTGGGCCCTCATTACAGTCCTTGGTGGCCTTGCCTTGTACACAGGACTGCTATACAACCAGGACTCCATGCCTAGTGGGGGTACACAGGGCCTGAGGTCTGGTGAGAGAAGCAGCTCACAGGAGTGATAGCACAACTAGAAGACCCCAAATATTGCCATATCCTGGCCTGGTCAGCTCCAGAGGATACCCCCAAAGCACTCTCCTCCAGCCCTACTGTCTTGCTAGTGTCTCCCACTGTGAACTGATTGCCAACCTAGAGGACAGCAGACAGAGGACAGAGGATAGAACAGGAGTGGTGGACCATAGAGATTGGTCTTCCTGGGCCCAGGTTGGGGAAGGGGAGTGGAGGTAATATTCATAATGACAAACAGAAGAACCTTGAACAGAGGCTGGGTGATGCTGCACATATGCAAGGATCTGAGTTTAAGTCCCCAGTCATTGCCTGTATGTGTGTGCAGTGAAGTAGTGCTGCAGGTGTCTGTCTTCTTCTGTCTCTATCCAATAAATAAATAAGTAAATGAAATATTTTAAAAAATCCTCTTAGCACTTTTTATTTATTTTCAAAGATGGCTTATATTAATTTTGTATCAGATAGAAAAATAATAAGAAAAATAAGTCTGAATGCAACTCTGATACATGCAGTACTGGGGATCAGCCTGGGAGCCTCCGGCATGCAAATCCTATACTCTTGCAGCTGAGCTATTTCCTCAGTCACTCAAACATTTTTCTCTCTAAATCCTTGCCAGAGACATTGACCGTTTGGCCACAGCATTATCATTATTTTCCAGGTAGGAGGAGAATGTAAGAAATTCACTTATATGTGGAGGTATGGAGAGAGAAACCTGGAAGTCTTTCAGAAACTGCCTCCTATAGATAATCTCAAACCAAAGGAATCTCTCCACAGTGTCCACAGTTCTGAGCATTTGTTGTGTTTCAGGAGTCAGGCTAACTCCATCTCAAGTATTAACTCATAAACTCCAATCAATTCAACAAATTAGGTCTCCTTAAACCTTCTTAATCAAAGAGAATAAACCAGTTAACAATCGTCAAGGAGTTCAAGGATCAAAGTGCTGGAGGGCCACTATTCTTTGTTCTGGTTCCCAAAGAAAGATTTTGGACTTGTGGCTTTCCACCTGCCTAGATCTTCCATGTCAGTTAGCACTTCTTGAAGAAGAAGGAGAAAAAGGAGGAGGAGGAGGAAGAGGAGGAGGAGGAGGAGGAGGAGGAGGAGGAAGAAAAGGAGGAGGAGGAGGAGGAGGAAGAAGAGGAGGAGGAGGAGGAGGAGGAAGAGGAAAATTTTGCACAGAAGCTAGTATCAAGTAGGTTGTCTTAGCAGCACAATCCTGAACATGCTTCTCCAGGGCTCCGCCTCTCTGCCCATGAGTACACACCCTGCCAGTTAGGAAGCTGCCAGCTAATGAACCTGTAGGCCTTGGCAACACCTCTAAGGGACTGGTCTTACTCTGCCACAGAGAAGCAGACTGGGTGGAGGTCCCCTGGAAGGTTTCTAGACCAAGCTGGCCATTCCTGACCCCTCTTTTCACCCAACTTTGCTGGCCAGGATGGTCAGAATGAAGGCACCGCAGAGCAGTGAGAATTGCCAGAGTTTGGGAAGCATCTAGCACAATAGAGATTCAGCTCTTACTTGGCTATCTTCCCTGGACTTCAGTTTCTACATCAGTAAAGAGGCTGACCCTGTCATTGTCCCCACTGTGTAGAGTGGGAAGGAGAAAGCAGATGAGGAAGTCCTCATAAGTCCAACAAGTGAGAGGTGAGCAGGGGTCTGGTAAAAAGCAGAGGAAAGACTGAGTATCATTTTGCACTGGTCTGGTGTGTGTGTGTGTGTGTGTGTGTGTGTGTGTGTGATGCTTGGATGCATGTGATCTTGTAGTCAACCCCTGTCTCAACAGTAGAGCAACAAAGACAGAATATTAGAACTCTATGGATGGGCAAGCTCTCTCTTGCTCTATCTCTCTAGCTCACTGTCTCATAATAAATTAGTGAGCCAGAAATATAGTTCACTTGGACAGTGTGCTGCTTTGCCATGCATGCCACCAAGTTTAAGCACCTCCATGATAGACAGACAGACAGACAGACACGCACACACACATACATTGAGGGAGGCTTCAGTGCTGTGGTTTTTTTCACTTACTCTTTCTACCTCTGTCTCTCTCTCCAAAATAAATAAATAAATAAATAAAGTCATTTAGCAGCAAACTAACCTCAGCTTCCCTCTAAGGGTAAGCTATCCATTCCGCCAGGCCTTTGGGGTGCCAGCTTTGGGGGTGGCAGGTGCTAGGAAACTCTACATCAATCCCTTTTCTGTCTAGGTTTCAGCAACTGGGAATCCTTCACAATTTTGCCCAAGCATACCTGGTACAGGTGTGCCCTTAAATCCTTCAGCCTCTTCCAGCCCACCCCCCAGATCTCATTTGTTGATGTGCTTATTAAAGGCGATTTGGGAAACACTGAACTCCATTACTCCATTAGAACAGGGAAGCTATCAAGGGAGGGGATATGGAGCTCTGGGGGTGGGCATTGTGTGGAAAGGTAGCCCTTTGGTCCTGTCAATGTTTCCATTATATATATTAAAACTCCATACTCCCAGAGGGATAGAAAAAGCTATCAAGGGGACTGGATATGGAGTTATGGAGTTCTGGTGGTGCGAATTGTGTGGAACTGTACCCCTTTTATCTTATGGTCTTGTCAATATTTCCAGTTTGTAAATAAATAAAAAAATTAAAAAAAAAAAGATAGAACTCCACTGTTCAGAATCACTACAGCTATGCAGGTGGATATCTTCCACTGTGTTTATTCCTGGTATGTATTATATATATATAATGTATATAGTAAAGAAGCATGGGCAGGACAAAGAGGCTGCAAGGAAATCCCCCCACATGGCTAGTGACCGTTCTCTGGGTCATTCACCTTTATTTATTTTTAAATATTTATTTATTTATTCCCTCTTATTGCCCTTGTTTTTGTTGTTATTGTTGTAGTTATTATTGTTGTTATTGATGTCATCATTGTTGGATAGGACAGAGAGAAATGGAAAGAGGAGGGGAAGATAGAGAGGGGGAGAGAAAGATAGACACTACATAGTACTACATAGTACATCATCGCATGGGGCACTTTCTGCCTGCAGTGAGTGCCTGCAGTGAGTCACTCACTTATGCTGGAAAAAGTCACATGTAACTTCTTGGGGGTGTCTGTATGGGTTTCAAACCCCCCCCCCCATTTCTTCTTTGAAGCAATACCATCTTATAAATAGGCTTATGGAAGTAGTGTTTCAGGGGCTGGTGGCATTGAGGGTGGGTACAGCTCTAACCTGATTCTTTTGTTAGCTTCTAGCTACATTAGTGATGTCACTGGTTAGTGCTGCTGTGAAATGGAAGCTTCCTTATATTAGCAACTGTGTTTCCACCAGTCAGTACCAGGAAGGCCAACTTGACTGGTGATGAATTAAGTCATTCATAAAATATCCACCCATGGCCCAAAGAGCATTCCACAGATATTAGACGAGAGAGGCAAAGGGCAAGAGAGCAGACCCACAGTAGATGAAACTGTAAGATGAAGTTCTTTCTGTAGAATGATTGACCCTGAAATGCCCAGAGAGACTGGCACCCTTGACATGTAAGTTCCAGTTCAGCCTTCTTAGGAAGCCCCATGCAACTAAAGCCAGGTGTGGGGTTTGGGGTTTTTGAAGAAATTGACTTGAGAATCTGGACTGTGGTCATGCTGGGCCCACAAACTTTGGCTGGACATGTTTTAAAACTAATTAATTAATTGCCTTCAGAGTTATCAATAGGGTTTGGTGCCAAAATTACAAGTCCACTATTCCTGGTGAGCTTTTTTCTTTTTTCCCTTTCATTTTATTGGATAGGACAGAGAGAAAGTGAGAACCAAGGGGGAGGTAGAAAGGGTGAGAGAAAGTGTGACTCCTTCAGACCTGCCTCACAACTTATGAAGCTTTTCCTGCATGCTGGGAGCCAGGTCCTTGTGCTTAGTACCATAAGCACTTAACTGGGTGCCCCATTTCCTGGACATTTTAAACACTTCATGGCATCACTAACTCTGGACCCTGTGGATGGGTTTCTGTGTCCATGTTAAGAGAGGATAGATAGATAGCACTAGCAGAAAGGCTGTGTGCTCAAGGGATGTCTCTGAAATGTCTCCACAGTCCTGGACCACAAAATGAAAGAGTGTAGGGCTATTTTCAATCCCATGCTCATTCCTTAAAAAATATTTTTTCTCATTTATTAATGAAAGAGAGAGAAAGAGAGAAAATCAAGCATATGCAATCCCAGGGATTGAACTCAAGACCTTGAGTACAATATTTTATTCACTGTGCCACCTCCCTGGTCATTTTCCTGTTTTCTCTCTTCTTTTCTTTTTCTTCTCCTCCCCTCCCCTCCCCTCCCCTCCCCTCCCCTCCCCTCCCCTCCCCTCCCCTCCCCTCCCCTCCACTCTCTCTCCCTCTTTTTCCCTTCCTTTCACCAGAACAACACAAGAATTGAACTTGGGACTTTGGAGCCTCAGGCAAAAGAATCTCTTTGCATAACCATTATGCTATCTCCCCTCACCTGGCTGCTCTCATTCTTATTTAATTAAAAAGTACAAATAACATATTTGCATGTTACTGCTGAGTAGAGTAAGTGCTTACTTACATTGTATCAAGTATTGTACTCAGTGCTAACTCAATGGACCATCCTATTGGCAGGGGCTTGCTTTTTTCAAATGTGGGGGAGAAGTCATAGAGGGGTTAAGTAACTTGCAAATTGGATGCACAAAAATGGTGGAAATGGGACTTGAACCTTGGTGGTCTCATCCCAGAGTCTGTGCTATATGCCACTCTAGAAAGTTTCTTTTCACTTAGCCTTTAAATTAAAGTAAAAACCATCACTTACAGAGTGGGTTAGGGGCTTTGGAAGCAGAACTTCTGAGAGGGTAGCAGGAAGGAAGGTTAGACTAAGCTCCTGAGTATCACTAATACTGACTCTACACACTCCTTCTGAGAACACTGCAGCCTATTCAAGAGATACTATGTTTCTTTTGAAGCCAAAAAGGTCCCATGGGTATAGGACAGCCATAGATAGGCATATCTGGGCCACCCAGAGGTTGAGAGGTGAATCTGGGGGCAACAGGAACTGGCTGACTCAATATTGTACACCATCAGAATTACAAGGTCAATTTATCTGCAACAAGTGTGATTGCCTAAATGTTTGTGTCATTTTATGTATCTTTAAGACAAGTTCCAAAGCCTATGCTACATCCTGCCTTACAAAAAGGTAAACAGGCAAGAAGACTCAAAACTGCAAGTTGAGGTTAGTTGTCTTGGGGAAAAAAGTTGAGGGACCAGGTGGTGGTGCAGCTGGTTAAGTGCACACATTACAATGCTCAAGGACCCAGGTTCAAGCCCCTGGTCCCCACCTGCAGGGAAGAGCTTTGCCAATGGTGATGTAGGGCTGCAGCTCTCTCCCTCTGTCTTCCCTTCCCCTCTCAATTTCTCTCTGTCTCTATCTAATAAATAAATAAAATTAAAATTAAAAAAAGACTTTGGAGTGCCAAGCATGAAAGTCTTAAGAAAAAAAAAGTTGACAATATCTATGAGGAATCTCAAAACCTTCCTTGAGCAATGTTAAGAGTGAATGTTAACCTGCAGGAACACTATGTGTTCAAGGGATGCCTCTGAAATGTCCCTGCAGTTGTGAGCCACAAAATGAAAGACCTTGCAGGCATGATATTCGATATTAACAGAAATAGATGAGACAGAGGTAGGCAAGACAAGCACTGTATGATCTTGATTATATGTAGAATCTAAAGAAAAAGCTGTTTACAGGAAAAAAAAAAAAAGAAGAAGAAGAAAGATCTGGGGGCCAGGATGTGGTGCACCTAGTTAAATGCATATGTTAACATTCACAAGGACCCAGGTTCAAGCCTCAGCTCTCCACCTGCAGGGGAGAAGCTTCATGAATGATGAAGCAGTGCTGCAGGTCTCTCTCTCTCTTCTTCACCTTTCTTATTTTCTCTCTGTTCTATTAAATAAAAGAAAAAAAAAAAGGAAGATGCTTGGTGTAATTAACCTGCAGTCAGTCAGTGAGCCCTAGTGGTAACCCTGATGGCAATTGAAAAAAAAAAAAGGAAAGGAGAAGGAGAAAGAGAGAGAGAGATATAAGAAGTGTGGTTACCAAAGATGGAGGATGTGTGTGTGTGTGTGTGTGTGTGTGTGTGTGCGCGCGCGTGTGCGTGTGTGTGGCGGGGGGGGGGGGGTGGGAATTGAAAAAAAATATGGTTAAAAGGTTTAAACTTTTTATAACTATAACTATAAGAAGAAGATAAATACTAGGGATATACTTGTAAGTCTACAATATATATTGATAGCTTTGTATATGGTAAGTAGAAAATTTGCTAAGAGAATAAAGCCTTTCATCATTAGGAAACTCCCCTTTCTTCTTCCACATATAATAAAATCTGTTGCTGTAGTTATTACACAGTATATGTAAATAAAACCATCACATGGCACCCCTTTAAATTGATAAAGTGATGTATGTCAGTCACTTCTCAATAAAACCGGAGAAAACAAATCCCCCAAACTTCTGACCCAACTTCTTCTCAGTCAACTGAATCCAAAAAAATCCGAGCAGAGAGGCAGACCTAGGTTTAACCATGAAAGTGGTTGCTCTAATACTTTTGAGAGAATAAAAAAATTAAAACAATTTAGATGTTCCAAAATAAGAGCTTGTTTAAGCAAATTATGTTGCATCCATTTGATGGCAGTAGCGCAGTGGGTTAAGCATATGCACGTGGAGCAAAGCGCAAGGATCAGCTTAAGGATCCCGGTTCAAGCCCCCCACTCCCCACCTGCAGGGGAGTCCCTTCATAGGCGGTGAAGTAGGTCTCCAGGTGTCTTTCTTTCTTTCTTTTTTTTTTCTTGGTGTCTATCTTTCTTTATCCTTCTCTGTCTTCCCTCCTCTCTCCATTTCTCTCTGTCCTATCTAAAAATGACAACATCAATAACAATACAACAAGGGCAACAACAACAACAAAGGAAAATAAATAAATAAGAAAGTGCTTGCTCTAATACTTTTGAGAGAACAAAAAAAATTAAAAACAATTTGGATGTTCCAAAATAAGAGATTGTTTAAATAAATTATGTTGCATCCATTTGATGGAACATTATGTGCCCATAAAATCATGTTTTCAAAGAATATTTAATGATGTGGGAAAATACCTTGTGCTACAAGGTTAAAGAATAAAAGCAGACACAAAACTATTTATACAGAATGGGTCAAGGCTTGCAAGAAACAATAGATATGTGTAGAAAATGTATAGAAGGAAAAACACAAAAGGCTAACTGGGTGAGATTAAGGAAGATACAATCATCTTCTTTGCATATTTCTCTGCTTTCTAATTATCTGTTAGTGTGCATCAGGGGTTACTCCTTATCAGAGAAAAAAAAATTCTAAAAGCTTCAACTATGGGGAGGGAGATGAGAAATTGTAGCTATGTGTCAATATAGGTACTATAAACTCTTATTCCCCCAATACAATTATTTGGAAATAAATTAATTAATTAACAAAACAGATAAATGTAGCCACTGCTTTCTAGAGATGACACTATATTTTAAGTAATGTTGTTTATATATACGTGCTCCATCCATTCCTTTAGTCAGTCAAAGTCAAAATAACATCTGATACATAGAATTATTTACTTGTTAGAATAAATTTCTTTCTTTTTGAATTTTAAAAATTGTACTTATTTACTTATTTTTTATTTTGATAAGACAGAGAGAAATTGAGAGAGGCAGAGATAGAGAGATAGAGGAGGGAGAGAGAGAGGGAGAGGGCACTGTTTCACTGCTCATGAAGCTCCCTTCATGCACGTGAGGACTGGGGGCTTGAACCCAAGTTTTTGAGCATGGTAATGTGTGCCCTCAACCACTGATTTCTTTTCCTTTCTTCCTTCTAGGTACCTACATAAGGTTCTGAGGAATGAACCCAGGATCTTGCATATGTGCTGAGTCATCTCCTTAGCCTAATCTCTCTCTCTCTCTGTAATATAGAGATGAAAATACTAGAAGATAGAGTGGGAGACACGAAAGTACTGCTCATCAACCACAGTGTCCTCTTAGTTTTATTGGTGGTACTTCCATATGGTGATGAACCCAAGGCCTCACTCATGATCCAACCTGCACTTTACCTAACAACCTCCTAGAACTAATTTTCTGATTACTAGTTCTATCAATACTCCTTATGCTAGATACTGAATTGAGTTAGGTCTGGGGTCTAGGAATGAATCAGGCTTAAGTTCTGCTCTCTGAAAGCTCCTAGCTCTAGGTGGGGAAAAAAGTCTTAGATGGAGCCACTGAATGGGAAGCTGTAACCCTAAAAGGTCCATAAATTGGGAGAGCCAGAGAAGGACTGAGTATGCTAGGGTGGACCTTTGTGTCTCAAATGTTCATTGGAATGAAGATATCTATCTTCCATCACTATAGTGGCTCCTTACTTGCCTTCTCACACCCTCAGGTGCCTGCCCACCCCCCTTCTCTACTCTGCAAGCTCACCTTCTCATGCACAGGCACAGAATACACTCAGGAATTCTGAAGCCCTTGGGTTCAAGTGCAGATACAGCCTGCCAGAGACTCTCCAGGGATTCATGAATACCTTTTCCCCTATACTGAACCATTTGATTCACTTACACTTCTATCTAGTAACACAATTCCATGGGCACATATTTGACCCTTAGCACACTCTTCCCTTTCTGGTTCTCCAAGAGAGGGTTTATCTCAGCATTTTGGTAAAATCAGGATTTAAAAGACAGCCTCTACAGTGATGGTACTTTCAGCTCTAACCTCCTGGGATCACTGCCCTTCCTGAACAGCATGGCCTGAACACTCAGGGCTCTGAGGACTGACTAGAGTCAGAAGGCTTTCTTTTTGGTCTTAACTTGGTTGTTCTTCTTTGCTTCCCAGTTGCATCCTTGCAGATGATGATCAAGCTCAGTAGTCACTTGGGGAAACCATGAAGACTAAGCTCCATAATTCCATCTGATGTAACAGGTCACATTCATGAGGCAAAGCCTGATTGAAAAATGACTTATCTCCAACATTGAGTCTCTTTTAATAACACACAAGATCTTCACATCTTCCGAAGGTAAGCTAAGAATTGAAAGCTTTAGAAAAGTAGGGGTCAAGTCCTGCTGTATACTAGGGCCATTAAAGCATGGGAAAGTACTATTTGAGGCACTAACATCACTGACATTTTAAGAAAATTAGTTCTCTGGAGTGTACACATTAACATGCCCAAGAACCATGATTCAGAGACCCTGGCTTCCACTTACAAGGAGTGGGGGTGGGGGGGGGAGCTTCACAAGCTGTGGAATGGTGCTGCATGTGTCTTCCCTTCTCTCTGCGGTACCTTTTCTATTTCTTTCACCTGCTATCAAAAATACATAAAAACTAAAACAAATGAACAAACAAACAAACAAACAAAACAAACAAAAAAGCCACAAGGAATGGACTAGTGCTACAACTGCTAAGCCCTAGTGATAAACTTGGTGAGAAAAACAGAAACATACAAGAATATTAGCTCCCAAATACCTAAGAGTATAGCTTCTAAACTGATACTTTGTTTCAGTACCCAGCCTCAGAAACTCCTCCACCCTACCACTATATAGGGATTGTTGGGCTGTTTAGTTGACTCCCCTCCCCCCTTGCACAAATAGCACAGGTCACATTATGGCCAGAAAAGTCCACTGGCTTTGTGACCTTTCCCCTGAGCTTGACTCCTTTGACAGCAGTGGTACAGATAACTGCAGGGAGTTCAGCTGATGAACCAGTATCTCCCCAGGGGCTTGGCAACCCTGAGCCTTGCAAAGAAGCAGGAGTGTGTAGGGAAATTGTATCCAACAGTGTTCCACACATGTTCTACGCCTTTGGCAAACTTATACAAAGGCTTTAGGAAGACATCTAGCTTTGACCTGCTTTAAAATATACTCCTGAGATAGGCAAGTGAGAATTATAAATAAATCACCATTAATTTGAAATTTCTGAATGTTACCATGCACTTTACTGAAGACATCTGTTGAGATGTCTTAAATAACCAGCCTGTCTAGCCCAGTAAAGCCAATTGAAGTTACTGATATTACACTTACAAACATCTTTTCTGGATCAGAGTTGCTAGGGGAAGCAAGACATACGTGTAGCTTTAGGAAACTTCTGGTCATGTCTGGGACTCAGTCTCCAGCCCCTTGCCCATTCCTTTAGAGTAAGCTAAGATGTTGCAGTGTATTTTTCTCTGTAGCTATCTCTCTACCTGGAAAAAAAAATTGGACCAGATTAGAGAAGCTTTAGTAAAGGAGAAAATTTAAAAAAAGGCAAAAGAAAGTTCTGGTGAGTTTTCTGACTGCCCATGTAGGATTTCCTTGAGGAAAGAACACCCAGAGGTGATAGCTTCTGGGCAACTTGAAGTTGATCCTTCATGAATATTTAGATGAGGCCCCAAAGGCATCCAGATCAACTCTCAACTCAGGTCACACTGGATTTCAACCTGGAGTTTTGGTGACTGCCCCTGCTAGAAACATTTTGGGACTAAGGTAGTGGGCACATTTTTATTGAGGAAATAATGAGGTACAGGACAGTTGTTGTCACATGGGTACAATTTCAAATCTACCTGTGACAGATGTCTGTGCAACCCTCCCATTACTGTCTTAAATCCTGCTCCACCTTGGTGCACCATGCACCAATCTTCTCTCTATTCCCTTTCTTCTCACCCACTTCAGTTCTTACCTTTGCTTAAGACACCTAGTCCAAGTTTCACTCTGTTTTCCCTTTCTATCCTTTTTTTCTTCAATTCCACTCTTAAGTGAGTTCATCCTTCTCCTCCTGGCTTATCTCATTTAATATGATTCCTTCGAGATCCATTCAAGATGTGGCAAAGGGGAAAAAAAATCATTTCTTACAACTGAGAAGTATTCCATTGTGTATATATATGCTACAACGTTCTCAACCACTCATCTGTCACTGGGCATCTGGGTTGCTTCTAGATTTGAGCTATGACAGTGCCACTATGGACATAGATATACATAGATGTCTTCACATAGGTGTTTTTGTTTTCTCTGAATAAATTCCTTGGAGAGTAATTGCAGGATCATAGGGTAGGACCATTTCTAATGTTTGAAATTCCCAAACTTTATTGCATAGAGACTAAATCAATTTTTATCTCCACCAACAGTGTATAAGGATCCCCCCCCACCATCCTCACCAGCACTTGGTTCTGTACTTTCTTTTTTTTTTATATTTATTTATTTTCCCTTTTGTTGCCCCTTTTTTATTGTTGTTGTAGTTATTCTTGCTGTTGTTATTGATGTCATCATTGTTAGATAAGACAGAGAAATGGAGAGAGGAGGGGAAGACAGAGAGGGGGGAGAAAGATAGATACCTACAGACCTGCTTCACCGCCTGTGAAGGGATTCCCCTGCAGGTGGGGAGCCGGGGGCTCGAACCGAGATCCTTATGCCAGTCCTTGCGCTTCATGCCACATGTGCTTAACCCACTGCGCTACCGCCCGACTCCCTGTTTCTGTCCTTTCTAATGTATGACTTTCTCACATTGTGGAATAGTATTTCATTGCTGTCTTTTTGCATTTTTCTGATAATCAGTGACTTCTCTGAACATTTTTAAATATGTATGTTTGACTTTTGGCTTGTCTTCCTTGTCCTTCTCCAATTTCTTTCTTTTTCTTCTTTCTTTTATTTATTTACTTGACACTAGGGTTTTGCTGGTATTTAGTGCCTACACCATCATGACAACATTACTGGTGGCTTTTTTTTTTTTTAATTATCTTTATCTATTTGATAGAGACAGGCAGAAATTGAGAGGAAGGTGGAGATAGGGAAAGAAACAGAGAGACATTGGCAGCCCTGATTCACCACTTGTGGCTTCACAAGGTGGGCTTGAACTAGGTCCTTGTACATTGTTACATGTGCTCTTAACCAGGTGTGCTAGCACCCAGCTCCCGCCATATTTTCCTTATCTTTCCTTTTGATAGAGAGTGAAAGAAACCTAGACATAGAGAGGGAGACAGACCAGGAGAAGACACTTGCAGCACTGACTTTATCTACCACTCATGAAACATCTCCATTGTAGGTGGGGACTGGAAACTTGAGCCTGAGTCCTCACAAATTATGCGCACTTTATTAGGTGTATCACCTCCCAGCACCATATCTCTCCCACTTTAATGGGGTTGTCTGTTGCTTTGCTGCCCAGTTTTATATTTTGGTTATAAGTCTTTTGTCTGATTTGTGAAGAACTTCTCTCATTCAGTAGAATGTCTTTCTGCTTTGTGGAAACTTTTCAGTTTGGTACCTTCCTCTTAGTTTCTCTCCTCTTCCTCCTCCTTTCCTCCTCCTCCTCCTCCTCCTTCTATCCCTCTTCTTCTTTTTCTTCTTGTCTCTTCCTTCTCCTTCTTCTTCTTGCTGTTGGCGTCTTCAAAGGCGATTATTATTTCCTTAGAATCCTAATTCCCGGTGATTATGAGGGCTCTAGAAATCACTAGAGCTTCTTTCCGCAGTGTGGAAACTGAACTTAGAGGGTGGGAGAAGGGGAATTGGTCCTTTACTCACAAGTGTTCTTACAGACTCTTGCCTCCAGGATCCAAGTAGCCCTTTCTGCCAGCTTCTCAATTGCTTTGATCCTTTGAGCACAGATAGTGGCTAGTTTCAACCTGTTGAAACTTGGTATGTCTCCAGATACCAGTCAAGGGGAGATGAGAGGCTGTGTCTCTGTGTTAAAGAATATACTTTAAACCATTAATTCCCCCAGTAAATAAAAAGAGAATAAAATAAAATGACTAGAAAAAAAAAGGTGGGGTGGGTGGGGGAGAAAAGCAACGCAAAAACAAAAACAAAACTTCCTCTGCCTCTGTTGCCAGAAGATAAGCAATTCTAAATTAGTGGTTGGGTACCATGTTATGAATCACAATCACTTTTGTAAATTTAATAAAAGAAGACAAAGCCACTCGATTGGAGTGAGAAGTATTTTAAAGTAGGCACTTTGAGGTGTCAGGTGCTTCAGTAAGATGCTGACATGGCTCCTGGATGGTGGGAAGCCTCTGGGGCCTTGCTTCTGATTCAGCAGAGAGAGAGATCTGGAGAAATGGCAGGGCTGTAGCTGTGAGAACTGATAAGCTCAAGACTTCCTGCTTGAAACCCAGCTACAGGGTGGGGAAGAAAAGCTCTAGAGCTTCAGAAGGAGAGGAAATCAGGGAGAAGAGGCCTGCCCAGAAGAAGAGAAGGGAAGGGTGGCTGAGAGCTTCTGGTAAGAAGAGAAAGGGCCTAAGAGCCACAAGGTGGGGAGCATCTTTAGGGCTACTTTGCTTCAGTGTGACCCAGGCAGGAGTGGGCTTTGGGTCTCTGAAGAACAAAACTACACTCTCCTCTCCCCCACCCTCTGTTCCAGCACCAACTATGACTCGCACTCTCCACAAACGCAGACCACGGAAGTTTCCAGCCACCCCAAGGCAGCCAGCTAGACTAGGGGGGTGGAGTGGGGACGCAGATCGCACGGGAGCCGACAGGGGGCGTCGGCGACCCCACCCCCACCCCCACCCACCCCTGCAGGAACCCTTCCCTGGCGTCCAACTCTAGAGCAGGGCTTCCAGTTGCTGCATCTCTAGCTCCCGCCGGCTGGGCTACAGAAAATCTCTGGGACCTTAGAGTGGCCCGTTTCTAGCCGAGGTTCTATGGGGTCCCAGGGAGCGGCCTTCCCTAGACTAACCGCCTGCGAGGCCAGCGCACGTCCAGGAGCGCCCAGCCTGAAAGAGGCGTCCCAGGCCGGGCAACCTCTAGTCCTCCTCAGCTCGAGTGGGCACCGCGGTGGCAGGACGCGAGGCCTGGCTCTCTGCCACCCCCACCTCCCAAGGCCCAGGCGGCCCGGTGGCTGGAGAGTTAAATGGCGACTG
Source organism: Erinaceus europaeus (assembly GCF_950295315.1). Classification (NCBI taxonomy): domain Eukaryota; kingdom Metazoa; phylum Chordata; class Mammalia; order Eulipotyphla; family Erinaceidae; genus Erinaceus; species Erinaceus europaeus. The sequence continues at coordinate 178,670,873 of NC_080163.1, forward strand.
CCACCCCATTCTCTTAGGGGAGAATGCCTTTTCTCCAAGTCCATATGGCCACTTCCTTTCGACCTGCTCGGCCTTGCTCGCCTCTTTGTCCAAGCTGTCACTTATAAAGAATCACTTGACTTACAATAACAGGTTCAAAAGACGACAGAGTATAATCAGTTGATCCACGAAGAATTGAAATAAAGAACACCCCACTGCTCGGGCTATCATTCCCATAGAGACAGTGATATCATTGATGTGATTGCGATGCTAATTTCTGTACAAGGGGTGGGGTGGGGCTTGTATTTTGGAATTTGTTCAAAGAGAATTTCAGACACATCAGATAGGAAAATGCAGGCTGAATTTCTAAACTTTTTGGAGGGAGGGAGGTAGGCAGGGGATTAAAAAAAAAAACATTGCAGAGATGTAAGTGGGCTTTAAGAATCTCAAGGAACTAGCTCATTGGGGTGAATTAATCCCCCCACCCAAGATCCAGAGGTGTGTGGGAGGCATGCTGTGTTTTCAAGGCAGAGACAAGGGTGCCAGATTGGTGCCCACTGAAAGCTCACTTGAGGGGGGTTCTAAGGACAGATGCCCAGATGCCAGTAGAGATCTGAGTCTACTGCAGGTGGCTTCTTCCTGAGTGAAGTTTCCAGCACCTCTACTCCTTTTGCAAGAGGGAGGTGATTATGGGATAAGACCCTGTTGTGCTTTTTCTGTATCTTTGCTTTTTTTTCAGTATTGTGGTGCCCTGGTTTGAAAGCTGTCAGTTATCTTAGGGGAACTCAGTTTGGGCAGGCTGAGACAAGTCTACCTGAATCCGTGTTTTAAGTGTTCCTGTGGCTGGGCATTTTGAATAATCAATCTGTCTCCCTCTTCTTAATCATGCACAACACACAGGCTGCTTTCTCACCCCTCCCTGCGTGCCTCCCTCCCTCCTTCTCTTCCTCTCTTTTATTTGTCAATTCTTTTGGATCCGTTTTTTCCCCCTGCCATTAACATGTCCCAATGTCATATGCAAGCTTTTTCTTTAAAACAAGCTTCTCATTGGTGTATTTGGATACTTCTTTTATTATTATGGAATCCTTTTTTTTTTTTTTTACCCATAATGACACCAGGATCATTATATAATCCCATAACAAAGAGGCTTTTGAGGCACCAGCTTTTGTCAACTCTAGGACAGAGAATCCATAATTGCATTATTCAGCTTTTTTTCCCCCCTTCTTACCCCTTTTCCTTGCTTCACAGAAATCCACCCTCACATATCACTCCCATCTCTACCTTATTACCCCCCTTTTATGTTATTCCCCCAGGCAGCTGCCTCGAGGACCAGCCTTGCAAAGTTGCCTTAAAAAAGTTATTTTGTTTGATAATTAAGTCCTGGAGCCCACCGCGGGATGATTATTCTGGACCCATAAGGCAGAGAACCTGCGTGACGTTTTTCTCGAAGTTTAATTACCGTATGCTAATTTCCTTGCCTACTACGTGATTAATTAAAATCATATTTTCATAATCATTTGGCACTAGTATTGTTTTAGAATTATCATGATCTCCTAAATAGTGTCTGTAAATAAAGTCGCCTCTAATGGCAGGCGCAGGAGGCGAGGCTGAGGACCTCTCCGTGTTTGTATCGCAGCGATTGGCAACATAACTGCCTTATTTACATTAAATACGCCACAAGGTTACAGCGCGGATCAACGTCATTTCATCGCTGATGACTCCCTTAAACGCCCGGGCTGTGACTGATTCTCCGCGTCCCGCTGTCCACCGAGATTCACCCGGGAGTTTTTTTTTTTTTTTTTTTTTCCCTCTCTCTCCCAGAAAAGAAACAGACTTTAAATAGTTTCAGGAGCAGGTAAGAATTACGCTTTTTCCTCTTCCCTCCTCTCTCTCTCTCTCTGTCTCTCTCTCTGTCTCTCTCTGTCTCTCTCTCTCTCCCTTCTCCCTCCGTGGCAATCTCTCTCTCCCTCTCGGCTGGATAAAAAATTCTTTAGTCAAAGGCAGGAATGCAAAGTAGTGACAAGCGAAGGGGGCTGATATATGTCTCAGTAACGAGTCTGACAATCAGAATGTAGCTCTTGGAGAATAGATAGATTTTAATAAGTGTGTTTACATGAGCTCAAGGTCAGAAGCAAGCTGCGCTGTGTTAAATGGTTTCTTAGTTGCTAGACAGAGAGAAAAAATGGACGATCACACACCATTCTTTGTAGATTATTATATCAAGGGTTCAGTCTCTGGCTCATCAAAGCTAAATGCCGCAAGACCTATCTAGTTGCTGTGAATTATGCCAGGGCGACAATGGAGAGCGTTTTTAATGGTACAATGCATTTCACCTACCAGATAGGGGGAGGCCGAGCTGGGGCTGGGGATGTCTGCTGGGGCTGGGTGATGAGTATCAATGAACTGGGCGATTCTGAAAAGAGGCAGATGAAAAGCGAGCCCGCCCTGCTCGGGCTGGGCTGGGAAGTGTTCGCGGGGCTCAGCCGAGTGGGCGAGCGAGGCGCGCGAGCAGGGCGCCCGTCCCCCCTCAGCCCGGGAAAATGATCAAGTCAATCATGTGGACATGTTTCATTATTCATTGAACACAATCTTTTACAACGCTCCGTTTACGTGCCCGAGTTTGCTCCCGACGCCCGCGTTTCAATGTTTAAGGTAAGGAAAACAAAGGTGGGGGGGATCGCGGGGCGCGGCGCGCTGGAGGTGGAGAGGGTGGGGGGCGCATGTCTGGGGAGGGGTGTGCGGCTGGGGGTGGGACGGCGGAGCGAGGTTGGGGATGGGTAGGGGAGCCCCAACGTCCCGGAGGTGGCAAAGTGAGTTTGGACTCTTGGCGGCGTGCGACCCCCTTCCCTCCCCCTCCCCCAACTCGGCGCGGCCTGCCTCCCTGCGCCTCCACGGCCCATTCGCGATTAAAAAATACGGTCTAATTAAATATCCATGGCTGTGACGTTGGAGAAAGAAGCTGTCAGCGGGGTGTGTGTGTGGGGGCTGGTGAGGTGAGGAAGGGGGAGGAAGAAGCCCGGGGAGCGGCGGCGGCCCGGCATCGAATGGCGCTCGCTCACTCGCTCGCTCTCTCTCTCCGAGAAGTTGGGCTAGGAGAGGGACCCGCGCCCTACTGCCCTCAGTCCCGGGACCGTTAGTTTGAAAAGGGGGGAGATGGTGGGCCCGGGGCTGGAAGAGCCCCTGGGACCCCGCGTCCCGCGCCCAGCGCGCCGCTCACCCCGCCCGCCGGCGCGCGGCCCCGGGAAACTTTCCAAAGGGGATAGGGGTTGCGGGGGGGGGGGAGGAGCGGGGGGCCCCAGGAAGGCCGGGGCGACTGGGGCCACGGAAACTTCTGTTCAAGTCACTTTCCTCATTTGCTTCTCAGCCCCCTTTTCTCCCTCCTGCCGCGGGGGCTCGCTGCGGGGTACCGCCCCCCCAGCCCGTAGTGTGTGGGGGGAGCAGAGAGGGTAATTGCTAATTCTTTTCTTTTTAAATCTAAGTTAACTGCCGCTTAGTGTGTCAAAGTTACAGGCTGCCAGGGCCTTCGAGACCTGCCATTTTGTGTTTCCATTGGAGTCTTGCGCCCCAGGAGCTGGGCGAGGCCAAGGCCAGGGGCTTGGCAGTGCCCTGGTGCCAGGGCCCGAACCCGTGACCTCAGGAAAGGCCGTGGCGTCTGCCAGCGCTAGCGGAGCCCAAACACTGGTGCTGGCCTAGTCCAGGCTCTGGGGCCAAGCCGAGGGCCAAAGACAAAAAAAAAAAAAAAAAAGATAATAAAGAAATAAATAAGTAACAGGTTATGGAGGGAACGGAGCCGGCCAGCCCTGGGCTGGAGAAATGAGGCCAATCAGAGAGAGGGAGTGGGGGTGCGGGGATCTGAAAGGCGGGAGGACCTGGAGGGGGTGGGGACAGCCGGGAAGGGTGCAATTTCGGGGGGGGGGGCGAACCCCTACACTGTCCAGATGTCGGAATTGGGGGGGGGGTGGGAGAAGACCATCTTCTTTGCTAATAAACCTCTGTGCTTTAAGACATTATTTCTGAAGACCAAGAATTGAAGAAAACAGTCGTAGGCGGGACCGGGATGTATTTTAGGGAAAAAAAAAGGGGGGGGAGCCTTTCTTTGATGATGAGTAGGAAAATATCCAGATATCGACGCGCCCATCTGTTGCAGTTTTGCAAATAATTTAAAATACAGATATCTCTATAGATGGATGGATGTGAAGGGGAAGGTGAGAAGGAAGGCGCTGGGAAGTTGGAAGGAAAAAAAAAGAGGATGCAAGAGGCCAAGGGGCCTGCCCCACCCCAAACACATCTATCCCCACCCCCACCCCACCCTTATCCCCACTGGTCTGAACTCTTCGGAGGGAACTCCGGCGGGGTTTGGGGACAGGTGGAAAGTTGTCTCCCCTCCTCCTCCTCCTCCTCCTCCTCCTCCTCCTCCTCCTCCTCCTCCTCCTCCTCCTCCTCCTCCTCCTCCTCCTCCTCGCTCTTGCACTCCTCCCTTGCACTTCTGTATTGTGAGCGTACTCGCCGTCCGCCTCCTGGCCAACGTGCACCCCATCTTCGAGTTGGCCAGTGGTTTGTGGGGGTGTGTGTGGGGTGTCGGAACGGCGGGGCCAGCAGCCAGGAGCCGCGGGACCGAGGAGGGGCCGGGCGGGGTGGCACCCCGAAAGGCTGGCGGGTGGCAGTGGCGGCCGGGTTTTGTTTGGAGGATATTGTTATGTCTAACGAACGCCTCGCAGGAGACGTGATTTGTCAGCCGCCTTCGTTTTCACTTTGGCAGGAAAGCGGGCGGCCGCGCGGAGTCGGGGCCTGCGGGACCCGGGCAGCCGGAGCGCGGCTGTGGGCGGCGCGCGCGGGGGGAGCGGGAGGCCCGCGGTGGGGCAGCAGCTCGGGGCTGCGGGCCGGGCGGGGCGGGGGCGCGCGGGGCCGGCCTCGGGCTTCTCCTGCGCGGTCCGCGGCCGCCGCGGCCGCTGTGCAGTTTAACAGAGAACCGACAGGGGCCGCGTTTGCTGAGCGCATCCGGCCGCCCGGCAGCCCGAGCGGCCCGCCGGGCCAACCCGCCTGTGTAGACGCTGGTTTGTGGAGGGAGTGTGCGGGTGAGGGGGTGCGGGCTGTGCGGGCGGGCTAGGCAGCGCGGGAAGCGAGCTGGGCCCGAGAGCTCTCCCAGGGTCTCCGGGGTGCCCCGGGGTCCTCAGCCACTTGGGCAACCTCTGGAGCCCGGGCCCTGCCCCCAGCCCCCGCCAGCCCTCCCCACCCCCGTGCAGGGTTTAGATGAACTTGGGGCGGGGTGAGCGTCTCAGTGTGTGAATGTTGGGGGGGGGGGTGTCTGTGCGCACGCGGGGGGGGGCACGAATCGCAGCGTACTCTGTTCTTTCCCTGTTTGTTATCTACGACTAGATTTTTTCTTCTTTTCTTTTCTTTCTATCTTTCTTTCTCTCTCTCTCTTTTTTCACTTTAAGACCGGCTTTGCTTTCTGCTGGGGTTGGGAGGGGGCGATCTTTCCCCATCACTCACATCTTTGTTCATTGTTCACTGACTGGAAGGCAGGCGACTTAAAGAGACGAAAGAGAGGGAGGGGGAAAAAAGAAGGGAAAGAAGAAGAAGAGGAAAAAGAAGAGGGGGAGCAAGGAAAGGAAAGGAAGACAGAAATGGGGTATGTGCGTGTGGAGAGCGCCCCTTTGTCCCCGCCCCCACCCGGGCCGGGCTGGATGGTAAAACTGTAAGCCAGCGCCCGGAGGGTCGCCCGGAAAGTGGACATTATCGCTTTAATTAACTTCGAGATGCTCCGGCGGCGGGACCTGGCGTAACCGTGACGCGCCCCCATAAATCTGCCCGGCCCGGGGCTGCTCGGAGAACTCGTACAGTAGCGGCTGCAGACCCAACGCGCGCCTCCCGGTCCGGCGCCTATTTGCATAATTGGATTTTCTTTCTTTCTTTCTTTCTTTCTTTCTTTCTTTCTTTCTTTCTTTCTTTCTTTCTTTCTTTCTTTCTTTCTTTCTTTCTTTCTTTCTTTCTTTCTTTCTTCCTTCCTTCCTTCCTTCCTTCCTTTCTTTCTTTCTTTCTTCCTTCCTCCCTTCCTTCCTTTCCTTCCTTCCTTCCTTTCTTTTTTTTCTTTTCTTTTCTTCTCTTCTCTTTTCTTTTCTTTCCTTTTCTTTCCTTTTCTTTTCTTTTCTTTTCTTTTCTTTTCTTTTCTTTTCTTTTCTTTTCTTTCTTTTCCTTTTCGTGGCCTCCGGCTTCCTCCCCGAAACTAGTTTGAATACCCAATCCAGAACCGCGACGACCTGCACATTCTAAAGCAAGTGCCAAGTAAGTGCCCTGCCGTGGCATCGACGCGCCCTGACGTTAGCGAGGTGCCCCGAGCAGCTCGCAGCCGGGCGGCCTCGGATGAAGGCTCGGCCCTGGACTCCCTGGGCTCCCCGGCTGCCCAGCTTGCAGCTCGCAGAACTTTTTTTTTTTTTTTTTCCTTTCTATCTCTTGACTTTTCGGGCTAGGCGAGGTGTTTGGACCACGCGTGTACCTGTAGCGAGCCAGCCTTAGGAGGCGATCTTTGGGGGCGCGGTGGAGTTGGGCATCCTGAGTCCGAGTGGCTGTTCCTCGGAGCGGTGGAGGGCAGAGAGGCAGGAGAGAGAGCCGGCGCGGACGGCTGCTCCTCTGGCAGCAGCCGCGGCTGCAGCTAGTCTCCCCCATTATTGTAAGGTTTGTGTCTGGCTGTGTGTGTGTGTGTGTGTGTGTGTGTGTGTGTGTGTGTGATCAGCTGCTTAAAAAGAAAAGAGGCAACCAAAATAAGAGCAGACAGGGGCTTCTCCTTTAGCTTGCCAGCGCCCCCCCCCCCATTTCCCCAGCATCATTTATTTCCATCCCTGGGTAAGAGAGTGCAAAGCTTTCTTCCTAGAGACAGAGTCACTGAGAGATGGACAGTTCCGTTAGCAGTGCCACACATTCTCCAGCCAAAATGTAGCTGCATTCATTAAAGAGCAACCGTTGCCTGTCGAGGAAAGTAATTTTGTAGCATCTCCAATTTTATTTTTAAAAAATGCACAATATGCTATCGTTATCGTTCTTATTTACACTGTTCAGATCCTGAAGAGAAAAGTGGGTTTGCTTCGGTTAAAACTGTCAGTTCTAGTTTGCCTAGGAACTTCCAGGGGGTTGCTACCCCCTACCCCTTGCCTGGAAGGGGCAGGCAGGGGACTCAGCTCTCTGCCTGGGGAGTCACAGGGGGGCACCTGGGGCAGCCCTCTGGCCTTTGCTTAGAGAGAGCCTAAAGCCTCTGGCTGAAGGCTGCTTTAGTTATGATGTCATTCTGATAGTGGAGTGCAAATGTCTCCTGATTCCACCATTAACCGCCTGGCTGATTTGCTTGTTAATGATAGCACTGACGTCCAGCGCTTTGACAAATGCAGCCTCACAGAGCCCTATGAATTAACTTGTTCCTCATGGAACAGAGAACCAGAGGCCAGAAGTCTCACCACTGTCCCTGTCCTGTCCCCCCCCACCCCTTTGAACTTTGTCATGCCTGGGTCCAGACACTGACATGGATGATAAGACACTGGATTGAGGGATCCTGGTTTTACTAAAGTTTGGGAAACTTTTAAGAGGGCTTCAATTTCTAAACAAACAAACAAACAAACAAACACCCTGAATATGATAAAACTGGGAATCCAGTTGTGATCTGATATTGAGATCTGATGGATGGTTGGGACCCTGAGTCTCTCTGGGGCCCATTGCTTGAAACCAAGAAGGGATTGTGACATCTGCTACCTACCTTCAGTCCTTAACTGTAACTTTATGTTAATATTACTTCAAGTAAATTGGATTCAGTGTGGATTTTTAAATAGTGTACAATGATTTAAAATTTCTTTTGATTTACTGTTCAAATGAAATTTGCATAAATGTGATGAAAATGAAAACATCTGGGCCTATGAAAAAAGGTTAGTACCTCATATGTCATCTGCAGAGAAAAAAAAATCTCTCAAATGCTTTCACCCTAAACTGGGTTTGGGGAAACAGTTCCTGGAGTTATAAATGGTAATTATGGCAAACCTGGAGAAAGTACTTTCAATAAATTTGCATTCTCTTGGACCACTGCTCTGGAAACCCATCTTGTTCTGTGCCTGGAGTGCTTAACTCCTGAGCAGGCATGATATCCTCACAACTCAGCAAGTTAACTGCTGGCTGGGGCTGTCTTCACGGAGACTTGGGGTGGGCAGGGAGTGACAGTCATGCAGCTTTGGTCCAAGCCTGAGGCCAGTAACCCCCATTATGAGAGATGATACAAAGGCGGTTAGGATGTGCAAGCCTACTTACTACTGTTACCCACTGGGTGCTGAAGGCAGTGCTGAAATGTGGAATTATTGCCTGCTGAGCCCCCAAAAGCTGACCAATTAGGTTGCCTTAGGTAACCAAAGACATTTTCATCAGCTCAGACCTATAAAATCCACAAGTCCATTCAAATGAACTCTGACCTCTGTCACACTTTTTGAGCAAGACAAGCTTATCTCTGGCAATAAGGGATTGAGAGTTAAGCAGCCTTCCTCAAATGTGGTTGCCTTTTGCTTAGAAGTTGGCTATGAATGGCACAGGTGTTTTTAAAGTGCTTTGAGTGGAGGGGGGAAAAAGATAGCAATGATGCTCAGGAGAATATAGATGAACTTATTTATTTTTTTAGAAGATCATAAAAGAAGAAAGCAAACAGATTTATTTTTCCAGTTTGAATGAGGACAATTATAGCTTTTTAACATCTTTGGATTTAGTGTTTTTAATAAGCTCTTTAAGTAAGCTGAAATATCAGCTTGCATTTTGTTCTCAGCATTATTTAAAGTGAGTCTTGATGCAAGTTTGAAGACTGAAATGAGCTTTCTTCAGGTCAACTTTAGTCCCTGGTGTGGGCAGAAGTCCCACTGACCCATCTATCAGGGTCTAGAGCTTAGTCCTGCTTCATCTTGACTCCACGTGAGATCTAAGAGCACATTAGGGACAGGTAGCCTGAGGACATCTCTAGGGCAGTCTCTGAAAGCTGGATGCCAGAGAAAGCAGGCACATCTGATCACAGTGGAGAAATTCTCTCTACTGGTAGGAGACTGTGAGCCTAAGGGTTTTCTCTGTAAAAGAACACCTGTCCAGCAGCCAGTATACATGCTTCAGAATGGGTCATGGCAGAGATTTGGAAGGGCTGGGGGACTCTTCTCATGGTGAGGCACAGGGAGTACTGGCATAGTATTTTCCCAGCTGTGTAGTACCTGATTGGTATAGGGGGGTTGGAGGCATGGGGGAGGGATGTCAAGGAGGTGGGTTAAATGCTCAGGGCTCCTGGGACATTTGCCTTCTTGGTGACAAGGTGTCTTTAGAGGGATGAGCAGTTGATCCAAGCTAGGGAGTCATCTATGCATCAGATCAAACTAAGCCAGGAAGTGGCCCTGAGAGGTGTCTCATTATAGTGAAGCTGTGTGTGTGTGTGTGTGTGTGTGTGTGTGTGTGTGGTTGTGCGGTTTCGCATGCCTTTGTTGGGGCATTGTTGCCTCTTAATCACACTTATGGAGGCTGGGTATTAGCTTACCAGGTAAAGTGCACAGGTTGCCTTGTGTGATGACCTGGGTTCAAGCATCTAGTTCCCACCTGTAGGGAGTAAGCTTCACAAGTGGTGGGACAATAGTGCAGGTGTCTTTCTTTATCCGTGACTCTTTCTGTCTGTCTTTCTGTCTTTCTGTTTGGCTGTCCCTCTTTGTGTGTCCTTCCCCTCTATCAAGCAGTAGAGCCATGCATGTGTTAAAACTAGTGTTCAAACCTCTGGCCTCCCACCTGCAGGGAGAAAGCTTCATGAGTGGTACAGGTTTCTATCTTCCTCTCTATCTTCCCTATTTCTCTCAATTTCTCTGTCCTATCAAATAAAAGAAAGAAAAGAAAAGGAAAAAAAAGTGGCTGTCAGGAATGAGTAGTAGATTCATAGTATAGGCACTGAGACCCAATAATAATCCTAGTGGCAATAAAATAAAAATAATGGAAAGGGTGAGGTAAATTCTTAAAATATGGATTCTGAGGAATGCAGGACACTTTCTTTAGGCCCTTTATGCCACCTCTAGTGATAGCAGGCATGAGTAGCCTCCTTAGGGAGATGGGCCACTCAACAGGCCACTTAGATTGAACCCTTGTAGTTCCTGGGGTGGGGATCTTCCTACCAGGTTGACAGTTTGCCAGGGGACTGGTTATAACTGGTTCTGGTAGCTGCTTGAGAATTTCTCCCCACTCCCTCCCCAGTTTTCACTTTGAAAAGCCATTGTAGGTCTTTGGTCTTTCTCTTATGGTTCAAGTTTTGCTACAACTACCAGGATTGAACACTTGACTTTTCAGTCACTAAGACTATGGAAGATTTAGTTTCTCTGCCCCCAAGAACAAGTTTACTGGTGACATCTTTGGTGGCACTTTCTAGAATAACATGAGTGTTGTTTCTCATGAGCAGGGGTTCTCAGCAGTGGCACCATGGGCATTCCCTATTTGTTGTGGAATCGATCTATCCCGTGCAGTGTGGGACCTTGAAGAATGTCCCTCACTGCTGTGCACTAGAGGCCAAGGGCAATTCCAGTTGTGACAATAAAGATGTCTCCAGACATTTCCATTTACCAGGTTCATTTCCCAGACCTTGTCCTAGGTACCTCAGAGAATGCACAGACTGGTGGAGAGATGGGGCCCAGCCCGATGCTTCAGGAAGGTTAAGTCCTACTACACCCAGGGAGTGTGAGAGGAAACAGAACTTCCACTGTGGAAGAAAAATAGCTATCTTCTGTGAAGTTTGGGTTTCAGTTCTGTTTTTGTATCAACTGTACTCTGAAAATGGCCCTGTGGTTGAGAGCTGTGCCTCTGCCCCCTGCCTGTGACTTGCACACCCAGTAACAGAAGGCAGCAGTATTTCAGCACTGAGCTGAAGCAGGGTGTCCTATTGGCAGGGTGATCATGGTGGTTTATTTCTGGGCACTTACTCTGTGGTAGGCAGTGGGTTCTGAGCACTTCACGTCTAGAATCCTTACAACCTCTTAATGTGGGCAAATACTAGCTTGGTCTTGAATTGCAGGATGGGAGCCGGAGGTGATGGGAGGGGTAGGTGTGGGTCCAGGATTAGAACGCATGCAGACTGTCTCCAGAGTTGACCATTCAAACTATCTCCTCTGATGCCCCTGTGGTAGGGGGCACACTAACTGTAGGAACCTTGGCACTTCATCATTGACTGGCAGAGGAGGTCCTAGACAGCCACAGTAAGTGCTTTGGGGAACTGAGTCTCCAGGTGGCTGGTGACATTTCAGTCAAGCATTAAGAGATATAAATAGGCCCACTTGCAGGGGAAAGCTTCATGAGTGGTGAAGCAGGGCTGCAGATGTCCCTCTTTATCTCCTCCCCTCTCAGTTTCTCTCTGTCTTTCTCCAACAATAAGTAAATAAATTTTAAATTTTATTTATTTTCACTTTTGTAGCCCTTGCTGTTTTTTTTTTTTTTAAATATTTATTTATTCTTTTGTTGTCCTAGTTGTCTTCTTGTTGTAGTTATTATTGTTGTAGTCGTTGTTGGATAGGACAGAGAGAAATGGAGAGAGGAGGGGAAGACAGAGAGGGGGAGAGAAAGATAGACACCTGCAGACCTGCTTCACCGCCTGTGAAGCGACTCCTCTGCAGGTGGGTGCCCTTGCTGTTTTTATTGTTGCTATAGTTATTATTGTTGTTGTTATTGATATTGTCATTGTTAGATAGGACAGAGAGAAATGGAAAGAGGAGGGGAACACAGAGAGGCAGAGAGAAAGACACCTGCAGACCTGCTTCACCACTTGTGAAGCAACTCCCCTGCAGGTGGGGAGCCGGGGGCTCAAACCAGGATCCTTATGCTGGTCCCTGCGCTTTGCACCATGTGTTTAACCCACTGCACTACCGCCCGACTCCCATAATTTTTTTATATAAAAAAATATATAAACAGGGAGCACTGGGAAATAACTCATCTGGTAGAGTGCATACTATACCATAAGCCTGGGTTTGTGATCCTAGTCACATTATGGGAGCAGCATGCGAAGGGGAAGCTACATGAGTGGAGTGGTATTATAGTGTCTCTCTTCTCTCCATTCATCTTACACTCTTTCTCTCACTTTCTATCTTAAAAAAAAAAAGAGTCCAGTGGAAAAAAATCTCTGGCAACAGGCAAGGAACAAAAAATCTGCAAGGAAAATCAGTTAATAGGGTTTCCATCCTCCTCTACATAGTATTCCTCACCCATGACTTTACCGTGAGAAAATTAAATGCTGTTTTGACACAGGAAAAATGATGACCGTAGGCTTGAGTTGACATTAACCTGAAAGTTTTCTATCAAGGCTTTAGAGCTTTGATTACCTGTGCCATGTTCATTGGTCTTTGATTACTGAGGTGGGCTGGTCTCCTGGGGAATGGGTACTTGCCTGGTTCCTCAGTGTGGATGCAGTATGCCAGCTCCTGTGGTGGTTTTAGTTCATATCTCATCCTTTCCATCCTTTTGGGACATCAACCCCTTCACAATGTCTGCAGCCCTTTGCTGTTCCGCTACCAACTTACACACACACACACACACACACACACACACACACACACACACACACACACACACACACACACACTTGCACGCTATGAAGTGTCTCTGTCTAATTGTCAATGGGCGTGCATCTCAACTTTAGATTGAGATGGAGCACAGTAATGCCCATACATTCTCACTTAGTGTATCTGGAGCCTTTCCCTTCAACTTGGATGGGATTTTGGCTTATGGGAGGGCTAGACTGTCAGGGGACTGCAATGTCCTCACTGAACACTGATGACTGGAGTTTCTGGGCACATAAGGGCAAAGGGTCCAGACCCTGCACATAGCTGTGCAGAGGTGGCTGGACACCAGTACATGCACTGGCTGCAGGTGGGTCATGTCTTATGCCAGGCCTGGCATTCTGGACCTTATTCAGTCCTTTTAGCAATCCAATTTTTTAAAAAATATTTATGTGTTTATTCCCTTTTTGTTTTATTGTTGTAGTTATTGTTGTTATTGATGTCATCATTGTTGGATAGGATAGAGAGAAATGGAGAGAGGAAGGGAAGGCAGAGAGGGGGAGACACCTGCAGACCTGCTTCACTGCTTGTGAAGTGACTCTCCTGCAGGTGGGGAGCCGGGGGCTCGAACCAGGATCTTTACGCTGGTCTTTGAGCTTTGTGCCATGTGCGCTTAACCTGCTGCGCTAACAGTCCACTCTCTTAGCAATCCAATTTAAGGGCATCCCTTGCTTGGTTTCAAACTGAACAGTGGGCAAACTGAGCAATATGACTACTTATTGTACCTACATGGCTGCAGCAGGGGTGAGCCAGGCCCTGGAGCCACCATTTCATCCTGGGAGCCACACTGCTGGCTTCTCCAGTCTCCGGTAGCGACTCAGAAAGCATGGTGGGGAATCATACTCCCCAGTGAAAGGAACTTGCCTTTCACTTGGAAGTTAAAAATGTAAACCGGAACTTGCTAGCCGGAGAACATATGTATTGTGGCAAATTTGTTTTCAAGAGGGAGGAAATATTTGGAAACTGTACCAGTTAAACTGCATCAACTTCAGAGAAGCAAACAGATCAGTCACCCCAGAAATACCATCTACAAAATGTAAGCTATTTGAATAGCTTAGTTATTTAATTTTATCTTTCAAAATATCGGGACATATTTATTCTTATTGTCTGGGGGGTGGGGGGCATGACATAGATGATTTTTTTTTTCTTATTCTTTAATTCTTTCTTTTTAAAATTCTCTATTGAAATCTATTAAAGGCAAGTCAGGCAGAGCCTTCCAAATTATTACAGAATGGCTGTCATTTCTATGAAGCCTATTGAAGGGGGTGGGAAATTTTATTTGAAATTACTGCTAAAGTGCTTTAATTATTTTGCTCCCACAGCCAGGGTTCCCAGTCTGGGGGTTTGTAATCTGTTGATGCCAAGCGGCTATTTTACCAGCCTTAAATATGCACCGAGCAGAGAGCATCTCACCGAAGAAACATGGCTGGATCTGCTAATTAAACTCGGTGCGTGATTCCCGCAGCAGTGAGAGAAACTTTATTCACAAACGCTGCCCCTCCAAAGAGTGTCCGTGCTAGTGTGGTGGGTGGCCATTCCCTTCTCCAGTAGCCATAGAAGAGTTAAAAGAAAAAAAAAAGTGGAAAGTGTAGTGTGGGAATGTGGGGAGGGAGCAAAGCGGCCACATGCAGACATGAAAGGATTTAATCTGCACAGACCAAATCTCGGATTGTGGATGGTGCAGGGCCATCTCTGTGCTGATGGCAGAGACACTCCTTCTCGGGAGAGTCCTGCCTGCCTGCTGGCCACTCTGAACTTGTAACTCAGGAGGAGGCATCAGAAGCCATAGCCTTGCATGGAGCTCTGGACACATCACTTCTTAAGCAACAAGCCAGACGTTCTGTCTGCAGTTCTTTTTGGAGATCATTGATTTGACAACTTAATACATATTTTTCTGTTGTGCTTTCTTGGTTTTGTTTTGTTTCAGTCCCCCCCCATCCTCCCCCCCACCCCCGCACGCCTTGACTTCTGTCTTTTCCATTGCTTTACTCTTTAGAAACAGATGCATTCTAAAAGTATGGTGCGCAAAATCTTAAAAGTTTGGTGAGGGGCGGGCAGAAAAATTTTAATTCACATCTCGCTGATTTGGGAGGCACAGGGCAGACAGGCAAGATGACATGAGCATTCACACCATCCAAAATATACTGAGTAAGCTTGCAAGGTGTTCTCTTTAAAAATTGCTGCTACCACCCCAGAATAGACACAGTGGCTTTTAAGTGTGGGACAAGTGTGAGCTCAGCCAAGTTCTGGTCATCTGATTGGCATTTCCTGTGACAATCCTTCTGTGATGCAATCAGTGGCCACGGGGCCTGTCTTTGGGGCAGCAGTGCACATCATGTCTCTTGGCTAGTTCATTCTTCAGCATTAGCTATCTAATAAAGTTAAGGGATATATTCCAGATATTAGAATATGGGCCATTTTCAAATACCTCCCAGAAGACCCAGCTACATGTTGACATTCTACCCTTTTAGCTCTTGGATACCAGCAACCTGATTCTCATGTCTCTTCTCAGAGGCTGACAGGAGCTAGATGCCTTTGAGATGTTTCCTTCCTTCCTTCCTTCCTTCCTTCCTTCCTTCCTTCCTTCCTTCCTTCCTTCTTTCCTTCTGTCTTTCTTTCTTTCCTTCCTTCCTCCCTCCCTTCCTTCCTTTATCTCTCTCCCCCCCCCCTTCTTTCTTTCTAGATGCTGTCTCTGCCTGAATAGGAACCTGGGTCCTCAGGTGGAAAATGCCAGGTCATGTTTATGTGTGGACATCAGGGGCCTGATGTTTAAAAAACTTTCCCCCCTTTGCATGATAATACTGCTCAGAGAGGAATAATGTACCCTCCTTTTTTGCATGTGATCTCCAACTACCACCTTCAATAAAATAATTTGTTCACTGATATAAAGAATGAGTGGTTTCCAGCTGCTTCATTCCTTGGGATAGAACTTTAGAGTTAGAGTCTTTCTCTTTGACTCCTTTCTGGGTGAGGCTGGCCTCCCATGGAGGACATTGTCTAAAGGTTGGGTGACCTAGTTGAGTTTGAGGAGGAAATGCCTCTTTCTTCAGAAATCAAATTTTTCCAGTGCACAATTTGAAGATGATCTGTGCTTAAATGTGCAGAGGTCTGTGCCTGCCTTCTCCTTCTCAGAAGCAGGCGAATCAAATAGTTTCTGGACAGACAAGTCAAGGCAACCCTCCCCCTGTTTTATCATCAGTCAACTGTGTTAACCCTTCTTTAGATGAACAGAAGGAATTGTGCATTTTTCTACTTACTGTATCATCATTCTGGAAGGAGAGGAGTCTAAGGAGAGAATTCTTTGTGTGCATTTCATATGCTAATTGCATTTTGCAAGGGTTACATGGCACATGCTTGATATACCAAAATCTATAAGTTAGTTTTTTTGCATAATTTAATTTTTAGCAGTGTTCCCGCCCTCATGCCATGATTGAGGTACTTATTTCACTGAACTGGAGACATCAAGTTTGTAAATGAGGAAGAGCTAGAAGCAATCTTTTTGTTTGTTTGCTTTTAAGCAGAGTACTACAGTGATAAAATGTTCATGATCAGTCAGGTGGGACCAAGTTTGACACCCAGCTCCATCAATCACTATCAAGCTGTTGGGAAGCAAGGCTCTTCTATCATTCAGCCTCAGTTTTCTCATCAGGAGAATTGGAATAAATCTTCCTCCCTTATTGAGTCATCAGGATTAAAAGGAAAACTGATTAATTTATGAGGGCAGGCACTAGCTATTTAACAAATGGCTAGCTTCTATTATTACTTATCTTTGTACTTTGTGTTAAAGTATTTTATAAGTGGAACCCCCACATAAAACAGGAGGTCAGTCATTTTCGGAGTCTGATTAAGAAGTTTTAGTCTTCTTTTGCTACCCTGGAGATCAATACGTATCAGCTGATTGATTTTCTATATGTTTCAGAAGATGCATTTTAAAGGGTCTGCTGAGTTTATGGAGGGCTATGAAGTGGGGGTGGGAAACAAAGACTTCACTAAGCAAACATTATCACTCCAACCTGTTAAACATTATTTACTGTTCAAGCTACACACACACACACACACACACACACACACACACACACACACACACACACACGCTGGTTGTCAGAATCTCAGTAGGAATGGGATGGATCTTGGTCTTCATCCCTTGATTCTTTTCTTGAAGCATCGTCAAAGACTTCAAGGAGGTACTGTCATCCATCCATCCATTCATCCATTTTATCTATTTAAAAATATATGTTAAGTGTATTCCGTATCCTATGCAGAACTGATCATGTGAAGAGCAAATTCCCTCTGGGGTTTTTGTGTCAATAAAATATTTAAAAAAACAGAAGTGAAGGCAGTGATGATTTCTTAGTTTTCAGATTTAAAGACACATGCATGTATATACGTGTATATTTGTGTGTGTATGTATATATATATGCATATACATGAGCATACCTGTTTACATCTGGTGTACACTTTGAAGGAAACTAGTACTTGAATTTGAAGTACAGAATTAGTAAACTAATGAAGTCACTGTGTTTAAGATGAGTAAACAAAGAGAGAGGAGAAGTTGAATATGGTTTCTTGGGGGCTGGAGGTGGCACACTTGGTTGAGCCCACATGTTATAATATGCAAGGACCTGGATTTGAGCCCCCTGTCCCCACCTGCAGGGGGAAAGCTTTGCCAGTAGTGAAGCAGTGCTGCAGGTGTCTTTCTTTCTCTTTTCCTCTCCATTTCCCTCTTTCTTCTCGATTTCTGGCTATCTCTATCCAGTAAATAAAGATAGTAGTCAAAATATATATATATGATTTCTTGCAATCCCATATCCAGTACAAAAGGCGAGCACTAGCCATCCCTGGGAAGTGTGGACCATCCTAGTGATGCAATATTAAGAAGCAGAACCCATATTCCTGGTGATAAAATTGAAACCAAGGTTGGTTCCTGTATCTGCTATTTATTAGATGCATATTACATAGGAGACCTTGGACATCAAATGTAAGCTATCTTTTAATATGATCATTAGACTATTCCATGTCCTGGAGCTCCAGTGGTGCAATTGGTTAGTGCGTGGTACTCACACAGAATACTCCCTGTCCTTTATTGGAAACAAGAAAGTTTAACCATGTGGGATGACTTGCCCACAGGCACAACATGGTAGGTGGCAATGTTTGGCTTTCTCTGAGTGTTACTAGTACACAAGATATGTGTGCTACATTGCACAGGAGCTCTTGGCACCTGCTCTGGACTTTCTCCGGAAACTGGATTTTCTAGCATAGTTAAAATATTTGGTAATTGAGGTCCATGCTTGAATTGCAAAGAGTCCACCATATTCCTTGCACCCTAAAGGGTGAAACTTGTTCTGGGCATTCCTGAGCCATTTCCCTTCTTAAGGTGGAGTTGTAGGTGATGGGGACAATGCCCATGAGAGAACTGGTTTCCTACTTCACTCCTCTCCTGTTATCACTCCTAAAAGTGATGTCATGTTCTTCAGGTCACATTTCTACTATGTCCATCTTGCAGAGAGCCACTGTATTGGGCTCTGGGTATAACACTCATTGTTCTTGCAGCTCTAGAGAAAGCACGAGAACATTTTCATTTCAGGAGTGACCATGAAGACTCTGAAGGAAGAGAACAGAGGGCTATAGGGAAGCCTTCTTTTCAGTGGAGAGGTCAGTGGTGTTCTTAGAAGACTAAGGGTGAGAAAGAGCAAGCAGAACAAATGGAAAGACTCAGAGGTGGGAAGATCTTAATGGAATGAGAAGAAAGAAGAAGCTTAGGATAGCTGGCAATGGGTTTGTACTGCTCCCAAAGAACAGTATGATCTTTCTTTATGTGTGGGAGATGGCTTCTTGTTGAGGGGCTTCCTGTTGAACAGTGCCCACTGGGCACTCAACTATCCAAAGTCTATATCTCCCTTCTAATGAACCTTTCCTCTTGCCCTCCATCCTGTCTTCTTTCTACACAGACCAATTCATTAAAAAAAAAAAAAAAATACCATTAGTGTTATTGCTGGGGCTCAGTGCCGGTACTATGAATCCATTGCTCCAGGCAGCCATCCCCCCGCTTTCCTTTCTATTATACTTGATAGGACAGAGAAAAATTGAGAGGGCAAGAGAAACAGAGAGGGATACCTGCGAACCAGCTTCACCACTCATGAAGCTCCCCCATGCAAATGGGGAGTGGGGGCTTGAACCTAGGTCCTTGCACATCATAATACGTGTACTTAACCAGGTGCACCACTGCCTGACTCCAATCATTTATTGTTAAAAAAAATAATTCTATTGGGTGGTTAATGGTTTACAATATAGTTGTTGACACGAGTACCTTTTCTCATCTCCCTGTGATAAGTGTTTGCAAACTGCTGTCATCTCCAGCTTGGGTCCCTTCCCACCATCATGCACCAGGACCCCAAAACAACCCCCAACTCTCTCCCTGCTCTTCTCCAGAATACTTTGCTTTGTTACAATACACTAAAACCAGTCTAATTTTTACTTTGTGTGTTTCCCTTTCTGATCTTGTTTCTTTTTTTTTTCATACTGCAAAATTATTTTTATAAAGGACATTATAGTCACACAGTGGTTCTATTATTTATGTTTTATAAACATTTAAAAATTTATAAATTATAGACATTTGATAGTCACATTATTTGCTTCTTTTTAAAATTTTAATTGATTTAATTATGATAGACAAGTCCATTGGATAAGAGGGGTACAAGTCCCACCAGCAGAGTTCTGCTTTCCAGCCACTCCATTGGAAGCTTTCCTACTCTTTATCCCTCTGGGAGTATGGACCCAGAGTCATTATGGGGTGTAGAAGGTGGGGAGGTCTGGCTTCTGTAATTGCTTTTCCACTGGACATGGGTGTTGACAGGTCAATCCACACTCCCAGTCTGTTTCTATCTTTCCCTAGTGGGGTAGGGTTCTTGGGAGGTAGGGTTCCGGGGTACATGGTGAGGTCTTCTGCCCAGGAAAGTCTGAACTTGTTTCTTAATGTCTGCTTAGGAGATACTCTCTGTCAGACACATAGAAAAGTTAGAACATAAATTTAGTATAAAGGCAAAAACTCAACCCTTTCTTCATTTCTATTGTAATTCACAAGGATTGGGATCCTTTGCTTCCTGTTGCCTACCTGAGCTTTAGGGAGTATGTTCCTAAGGAAAGGGAATCCAACAGGTCCGTTTCACTTGATTTAGGTGTAGTTTACTTGAGGTGAGAAGGTAAATTTGGAACTTTGCACCAGCATCCTGAGTTCCTTTTTCCCTTCTGCCCACAGTTGTTTCACAAACCTCCTTCCATCCTTTTTCATCCTTTCCATCTTATTGACACTGAGTGTACCACTCATGTTAGCCAGGCTGCAGATGTTGGAGTGGTAAGAGAGAACACATACAGGACCCCTGCCTTCACATTGTCCTATTTATTCATTTATTATTTTTAAAAAAGTTTTATTTATAAAATGGAGATTCTGACAAGACCATAAGGTAAGAGGGGCATATAATTATACCTAATTCCCACTACCAGAACTCCATGCCCCATCCCCTCCTTGAAAGCTTTCCTATTCATTTGTCCCTCTGGGAATATGGACCCAGGATCATTATGGGGTGCAGAAGGTGGGATAGTTTCTACTTAGACCTAGATATCCTCCTCACTTACTTCCTATTTCATTTCCCTCAATCACTCCAAAGCTAACCTTGTCAAACAAAGTAAGGACTATAAAAGCTGAATATGGCCAAGAGACTGGCATACTTTCATGATGACTCTTCAGTCACTACCAGGCCACCCCATCACCTGGGGCCTTAGTCAGGGAGTCCTGGGCTTTCCACACCGACATGATGGGCCTGGACTTCTAACAGATCCTTCTCGCCACTGTCACTGGTCATCTCCATCAGGAACAACATAATGGACCCCTTTGTGGGACTCTACAGGACCTTGCCCTTAATGTGGGTCAACAATGGTGGGGAGTATTCTATTCTCCGAAGGGAGGTTGGGCAATATCCTCTACCACTTGAGGAAGATGGGTCTTGAAATTATTACAGCTTGGAATGTTCCTAGCTGTGACCACAGAATGCGAGCTCAGACCTATAGGCATGCAGAGGTTACATAGGCTCCTGTGTCCTGACTTTTTAAGGAGGCAGGTCTTCACCTTTGTTTCAGGGATATTGAACACCTTCCCCTTTCAGGAAAGAATGCATTGATGAATAGAAAAATGAGATATTTGTTTATGTCACCGGTAGGTCCAAAGAAGACTTTTAGTGTAGAGTTTGAAAGTGCTCACTTACATCGATTCATTACTTCCATGATCACAATGGTAACCTTTTAATATAGCTTAATTTTTTTTAGTGGAAAAGTGAAGTATGTTTTGGTCCTTTAGATACTGAACACTTTTTCCTCTTCATTTGGTTTTAAATGGTTAAGTAAATTTCATTAAGTAACTGTAAACATTCCACATAGTCCTGCATACATATCGTATTTCACGTCATCATAACTTTGATGTAAAATATTAAAATGTAAATGACTCAATAGGAAAATTATGGGAATGAATACATGACTTTTATTACACCTTCAGAAAAGTTGCTTAAATACTTAACTTTCCTTAGCAGAAAAAAAAATCCATGACAAATTAAAAGAAAGATTATTTAAGGGCTCTGTAAAAATAATCTTTTAGAATAAAAGAAAAGACTCTGGTAAACAGTAGTTCTTCTAATATTATCTGCTTATCTGTGAATACATGTTGGCTATTGTTTACTCATCAATTTGATTGTTAAGAAGTAAGCCATGTAAGTATGGATTTAATCCTGAATAGATTTAACTTTTAAGCCTTACTCAGAAAAGTATTTTTACCCAAGTATATAAGTATAGCTCTAGATTTATATATTATATGCTATAAAATATTAATCAACGTATCTTCCTTTTACTCTTAAGAAATATTTCAGTCTTTGGGAAGCATTTGGCATTTTATTTTAGTCTCTAGCCTGACTTTCCATGTGATTGTTTTATATTAGTCTTGGAAATGACACAAATTCATTTTCCATAATAAATAGCAGATAGTGTAATAATAGCAATAGCTATCTCTAATGAAAAAATTATATTTTCTCTAACTCAGAAAAGAGTGCCAACAATAGGTAGGATAAAATAAGATCAATATTTTGACAGTACTCTATTATGACTGGCTCATTAATTTGTAGAAAACTTCTTTCTTCAATCCTAAATTGCAAAATGTCAACAAACAGTAGTTTTTAACATCTACTCTCATTCCAGTGCATTTAGTGCTTTGCAAGTTATTTTTGGAGGAAAAAGATTTTTGATTCTGCAGATGTATAGGGATTGCATTGTGTAGGTTTTGTTTTAGGGAACAATGAAAAAGTTTTGCCATGCAATTTGTATGCAAGTGATGGTTTGTTCTAAATTCCAGTTCAGCACAATACTATACAGTTTTTCATATAAATGAGTATATGTGTAGGTACATCTATATATGAATATATTTACATATACATGTACATATATTGAAGTATAGAGGAATACTTACAGTCCTGTCTTATTTTCTTTACACACACACACACACACACACTCACCATAGATAAGGGCATGTTCATTAATTTCACCCCAAGTTTCACTTAGCTTTCTCTTCTTTTTGAAGGATCTGGAGTCTCTGATTTCTGAGTACCGATTGTTAGTTGATTAAGGTCAATGCTAGCTAGCACTTATCCAGGCTTCTATTGACTGGGGTCACATGACATAAGTGATTGATCTGCCTTAGACAGAGGATTGCTAATTTTCCATTGCAACAGTCCTTTCTACGTTGCCAATTCTTCATAACCCACATTCTTCAACCTGCACTTCAGGACATTCTACCTCCCAACTCCCCCTTAGGTACTGTGCTTTTACATTCATGCAGAATTACATCTTTCACTTGTGCAAAAAGTATCTGTATCACCGCTGCCTGTCCGCCTTTGTTTTCCAGAGATCACAAAAGCCTGGGATTTAGAATAGCAGATAATAACATACAGTGCATATTATTGATGCTGCTTTAATTGTCTTATTGACAACTCACTTGAACTTGGAGAAGCATGCTAATATTTATCATCCTGTGAACTCATGTGCATTTTCTTGACTAGAGCCATAATTACAGAAGAATCTCAAAACTCACATATGTCTGCCCACAGCTGCCTCACCTTTCCTCTTCTTGGACAAAGGCTTGCAGACTGTAGCATCGCAGGTGAGCCTCACCAGCTTCTTTTGCTCATTGCCCCTTAAGCTTTTAGCATCCTCTGAAACTTCCTTCTCTGAGGAGTGATCTGGCTAATTAGCACCTTCACCAGCACCTGGCCAGGCGGGAATAAGACCAGCCTGAGCAGTTGCAATGGGGGCATTGCTGTTTGGTCTTGTGGTGCCTCAGAGATTTTTACCTCTTTTTTTGTTTTTTTTTAAGAGACAGGTGTTTCCCCCTCCCTTCTTTGGCAGGGGGGGTGTCAATAGAGAGCATTAGGAAGATTTGGAATCAACTGACGCTAGAATTGAGGCTTTGGTGCTGGCGAGGAGGTCATTCCTGGAGGTTTTTGATGAGTTCAGTGCTGATGGATAGAGTCATCATGATCTGACTGTACCTTCCTTGCTGAGCTCCCCTCTTCCATTGTACCCCCATTGTTTGGCAGGCTCTTCCAGTGCTTAGATGTGCTGCTAGACTTGATCACACTGGAGGCCTCTGACATAGCTCTTTTCTCTGCTCTCACCTTCCACTTGGTCATTTCTACTCATCCTTCAGGTGACATTCAAATGCCACTTTTTCCCAAAGGTTGTTCCTGGCCACCCTCTTCCTCTGCCTCCCATCTCCTTGTACTGTTTCAGTCCCTTCACAAGATTTATCTTTATATTGATTCTATCAATTTTTACCACACATCTGCCATTCTCACTAGAACTAGGCTCCGCAAGGCCTGCACCCTTGCTGTCTCCTTGTTAATGGACTTCCACCACCTGAAACAGTGATGTGCAAATGGTAGCCAATTAATAAATATTTTTGAAAAGTCCACATTGCAAGTGGGAAGTGAAGGCTTGATCCCAGGACCTTGCACATAGTACTATGTGTACTTAATTGGGTGTGCCACCACCCGGCTCAATTAATAGATATTTTTAAAAGAATGTTACTTTGCTAAAAATACAAAACAAAAAAAGAAAAGAAAACTAGGTCTGGGAGTTTGTCCTGACCCTTTGAGCTAATATGTCCTGAAAAGCACTTGTCCCACAACACACCGTGTCTTCCTTATTAAAGATGGAAGTCACACATGTGGCTTTCTCCTAACCACCAAGAGGTCTTAATAGTTGAATTTCAGAAGGATAGTTGTCTCTGTGAAGAAAACTTATGAGTACCATAGCTAGTTGTTTCTCCCCTGGGGCACTTGTTTAATCAAGGGAATTCTGCTGACTTCTGTTGTGGCCACAGAGCTCTTCTTCTCAAGCCATTCTCCTGCCTGCACCACCTTGACTGAGGGTGGCCATGCAGTCTCCCCACGGGCCTCTCCCTTGACATCAGTACGTTGAGCACGGAGAGTTCTCATCGAGTTCTTAGTCACTGCTGAGAGCCAGCTGTGTGGGGCCCTGATTAATACAGATAGAGTTGTTAGTTGCTCTGCATTCTCATCTTTGGCAGCACTTGATGGGGGTCCCTGGGCAGAGGCATCATGGAGCTTTGAGAAGTTGCTGTCTTGACTCCCTGATTGGTGAGGCGCTCGTCTGACTGATGAGTAAGGTGGAGTAACCCCACTGGCTTCAACGAGACACTCGAATCACAGAGGATGATTGCAGAAGGGGAGAAAGGACTTTAAACCTATGTCACATCCTGTTGCCCAAGTGACTGCCATCTTGGGGAGCTTTAGGATGCTTGTGAAACTTGAAACATTTATTTTTCTGTAAGTGTTAAAGATGCACATTTTCTTCCTTCTCCGTTCTCTCTCACCCCAAGATAATAGCAATGGAGAATTCCTACAGGAAACATGAAGACAATGGGGACACCAATTATTTTTGATTTCCACCTGTTTGTCTGGAGAATTCTTCCATAGCCATGAAATATCTTAGTTTGACCCTCCCACACACATCTTTTTTTATTGTCACCAGGGTTATCGCTGAGACTCAGTGCCAGCACTACGAATCTACCATTCTTATTGGCCATTTTTGTCTTTCTGTGTAAGTACCGCACACTAACCGATTGCACCACTAGAGCTCCCATTTTTGTCTTTCTATTTTATTTTGATAGTACAGAGAGAAAAAGAGGAGGGGAAGATAGAGAAAGAGACATAAAGGTAGACACCTGTAAACCTACTTCACAGCTCATGAAACTTCCCTTTATTGGTGGGGAGTGGGTCTTGAACC
The DNA here is from genome assembly GCF_950295315.1 of Erinaceus europaeus. NCBI lineage: Eukaryota > Metazoa > Chordata > Mammalia > Eulipotyphla > Erinaceidae > Erinaceus > Erinaceus europaeus. Next base: position 178,695,772 of record NC_080163.1, read on the forward strand.
CCGGTCCTTCCTTATGGTAATGTGTACTGGGTATGCCATCATCTGGCCTTGACCCATTTAAAAAATTTATTTATTTTATATATTTATTTCTTCAAGAGAGAGAGAGAGGGTGGGGGAAGATAGCTAATAATTGTGCAAAGAGTCTTGTTCTTGAGACTCTGAAGTCTCAGGTTCAATCCCTCATACCACCATAAGCCAGAGCTGAACAGTGCTCTTGTTAAAAAAAAAAAAAAGTTTAAATGAGAGATTGAGAGAGAGATTGAAACGGATATGGAAGGGGGGCATAAAAAGGGAGAGAGACAGACACTTGCAGCACTGCTTCCCTGCTACTGAAGCTTCCCTCATCCCATGCAAGTGGGGATAGAGGACTTGAACCTGGGTTCTTGCACATGATAACATGTGCACTCAAACTGGTGTGTCACCAGCAACCCCCCTTCTCCCATTTTATTTTGATTTTTTTTTCCCTATGAGAAAAGGATAAATATCTTTTCCCCATGTACATGATTTCTTTTCCATTAGATTGCAAGCTCCTCGAAGACAGAGTTTTTCTTTCTTCAGCATATCAGTGCTTGCCAGTCATTAACTCTCCCCAGGCCTCCCCTCTCCCCTCAGATGTTCAGCACCTGCAGGAGGGTTTCAGCTGGGAAAAGAAAGCAATAATAAAGCTTTCACAAATGACTGAAGAGCATTAGAAGATGGGTCTTTTGAAAAGATTTAGAATAATTTTCCAACAAATTGTTTATGATTTATAGGCAATCTTGGACTAAAAACTACTTGCTATTTAGTTGGCTACTTATTTTTTTTCTTTTGCAATTCAACGAGTTAAAAATGTCTGCTAATTAGTTCTTTAAAATAAAGACCATAAGACTCTATGAGAGAGGATTGAAACCACTGTTATTCAAAGTGGAAACTTGGGGGTGGGGGATGAGATTCTTATCAGGAATGGGTTCCTTAATCAGCTGAAAGAAGAGCTCCCTTGAGGTTGAGTTTCTTGATGATGACCTGTTGTTGCTGTTTGTTTCTAATTAAGGATAGTAGTCCCTCCTCCCATTAAAAGCTGAGGGAAATAGCATTCAGTTGGGATTTTACCACGGGCTCCCCCTGTCTTCCTCTAGCTTCACGCCCCCAGTACCTTTTATTTCATTGCTCCAGGATGGCTCCCCCTAGCCCCAGATAGAAAGAGTCAAAAGATTCAGACACAAAGAGGTAGAGAGAGAGGGTGAAAGAGATCACAGCACTGAAGCTTCGTCGAACACAGTAGGGACCAGGCTGGAACCTGTGTTGTGCACATGACAAAGCAGTGCACTATCCAAGTGAGCTGTTTTGCTGGCCCCTTCCCTAGGGCCCTCCAGTCTCTAACTCCCCACTAAACTGCTGCATTTCAGTTATCTAAGTGGGTGAGTGCAAAGAACACACGTATCCAACGTTGTGTTGTTGTGTTCCCTGCTGCAGAGTCAAAGTGGACTGGAGGTATAGCTTTGAGCTCTGGCCCTTGTGTGGGTTAGTCATTTGAACAATTTATTACCCCATGCTGGGTCTGTTTTTGTTTTTTTTTTTTTTGTCTGTAAGATGAGGACCAGTGGCTCTCACACTGTGTAGGCAAGAGCATAGTTTGTAGGCTTGTTCAATTTTCCAACTTTGGGGCCCCACCCTGAGAGTCAATTTCACAGACGGCGTGTTTGTCCTAGTACCCCAGGCTGACACGAGGGAGACTCTTTTTGGTTCTACTGTGATAATCTCTGTAATAAAATTGGAGAAATGTTTAAGCCTTTGCAAATATTGTTGTCTGTTTGGTTTTCTTCAGGTCGTTCTAGTCTGGTGGCTAAGTCAAAGTATTGGTGGCCACCACCACAGAGGTAATTCTAGGTTCTTAGCTTTCTGAGGGCCTGTCACCTTGTAGGACAGGGAGCAGTATCAAAAGCCCCACTCAGGGCAGTATCAGAAGCCCTACTCTGGGCATTGGAAGCCCCACCCCCTCTTTATTTGACCTTAAGCCACTGAATATTTTTATTTATTTATTTATTTATTTATTTCTGTTATCCTTCACACCCAGATGGGTCAGAAATGTCTGTATTCATGTGAACCACATGGAACATCATGGCTGAACTGTTGTGTTGGAATTCCAACTAAATAGAAAGTCATAAAAGATGAAAAGGGAATTACCATAAGTCATCAATCACTTCATCCATGATTTTAAGAATGTACAGCTTCAAACAAAACAAAAGCAGGAAAAATGAAACAGAACAAAACAAAAACACACGATCTACAAAGCTTGGATGGTTAATAAGTCTTTGTATTTCTTTGCGGTGAAGTTGGGGGAGATGCTCTTGAAAGGTCTAACTGCAGAGAGCATATGTGATTGGAAAGAGACTTCTAACCTTTCATCTTATAAACTGCTCATTCCACATGAGTTAGAAATACTCTTCATAACTCTGTAATTGAGCAAGTGGGACAAGATGTTATTAATACTGCTCCAGGTGCATTTGACTTTTGACCTTGGCCAGCAGTGGTTCTGAGAAGCCATTATTTCTGATGCCTATTAGATTTCATCCCTTAACAAGGAAGACTCAGGAGTAAACGGATGTCTAGTCCTTTTGTCTTTTGAGCACCCCTCCCCAGAAGTTTGGTGACATTAAACAGGAAGGACAAGTCATCACCATGCACAGATTTCATATTGAATGAAAGAACTCAATTTGCTGCCAAATGTGGGTTTAACCTCTCCCAGCTCTTTGGCTGTGCATAATTAATGTATCATTCAGCATTTGACTTTTGTGCCTTTCAGACAGATTTAATCTTAAAGGATGCTCTGGGTTCTGTGCTTACGGAAGCACAGTTCATTGGCTTCATGGGTTTTGCCTTTGGATTTGGGATGGGGGGTGCTTTTGCCTGAGTTTTCCTGAAGAGATGAACTGCATAGATAAAATATTCATCTCCCTTTGACTCTTTAGCAAACATTGACTTAGTGCCTAGCACTGTGCTTGCAAGTGGTTGGAAATGAATGTTGTGGTAAAGCTAATAACACAGATGCCAAATGCTAAGAATGAGAAGGAAGGCAAAAAAAAAAAAAAAAAAGAAAAAGAAAAAGAAAAAGAAAAAAAGGGTAATGTGATCACACACCACTATGACTTGCTTGGTGGATAACTTCACTGATTCCTTAGCAGTCCTGTGAGGTAGGGCTGCCAACTGATTGCCTAAACTAGGGACCTGGAGCTCAGGGTACCAAGTGACTTAGCCAAAACCACATTCAGAGCCAGTGGCTGCAGCCAGGTGGGAATCTTTCCCTCACCCCTGCCCACAAGACCTCTCTTTCCCACTGTACTATTTACTTCCTTGTCCTGATCACTCAGGTTTGGGGAAAGTATGAGAGAGCTGGATATCCTGGTGCATTCTTGGGGAGGGGGTGACCCTCCTGGGGGAGGCATCTAGCACAGTCAACACTGGATACAGGAAGTTTTGCAGGGAGCATCCTTTGCACGGTTTCTTCTCTGGGCAAAGACAAGCACTTTCTGAATCTGCCCTCTTGCCAAGTAGATGAGATGTAAGGACATGTTTTCTATTGATTTTTGAAAGCAATTCAGGACCCAACTGGTAATAATAGGTGTGACCTGTGCCGTTTTCCAGGCAGTCACAAGCAGCTCGGAGCCTTGTTGTGCGACTCTGATGTTTGGGATGTGCATTCTTTGAAGATTACTTCTAAAGCAAGGCGTCCAAATCCTTAATTCACGATTCTGTCTATTCCTGTGGTGTTTACATTCCACCATGGCAGAAGATCACTGTGGAATAGAAAGATGAAAATGCACTTTTAAAAAGGGTTTGCTTGCGCAGGCTTCCTTCAAAGACCCTACCCCCTTTCCCCTCTCGTAGGTGCTGAGGTCCATGTTTCATCTGCAGGGAGCATCTCCATTAGTGGGTGATTTAAAGGTTTGTCACATTGTTGTGACACATTCAGTGGAGCTCTTGGGGGCACGGAGTTGAAAGGAGCAGGCCCTGTGTGACTTCAGGGTGTTGGGGGCATATCTTGCTGGCATGTGTTTCTACCGTGCTTTCATATGGGTGAATAAGGAGGGCTTTCCACCCTCTGCTGAAAGGGTCTTGGTGAGAGCAGCTGGTGCAGTGGATTGATTTGACTAGTGAATGGAGCAGGGCTTTGCTAAAGCTGGGGACTGAGAGGGAAGATTCTTCCAGCGAGGTGGGTCTTCGAGCTTGACAGTCCAAGAGTGAGGTTAACATCTCAGTTCCCTGGACACCAAAATGACTATGTATGATTTCTGTCCCCTCTATACCTCCCACTCCATATTATTTTTTAAAAACATACTGAAATGTCAGGATAGGAGTTGTTTGGAGTTTTTCAACTGTGACCATTTTGATGCCTTTTTATATTTACTTAATTTTTTTTTTTTTTCACCACCAGGGTTATTCCTGGGACTTAGTGCCTACATGACTCCATCATTCCTGGCTGCCAGTTTTGTTTTTTTCCACTTTTTCTTTTTTTGATAGAGGGTGAGAGTGATAGACAGAGATAGGAAAAGAGAGACAAAGAGACACTGAGACATCTTTGGCATTGCTCCACTGTTTGTGAAGCTTACCTCTTACAGGTGAGGACCAAGGGCTTGAACCCAGGTCCTTGTACATGATAACATGTATGCTCTACTCAGTGTGCCAATGCCTAGCCCCTTTTTGATACCTTTTAAAATATTTATTTTTATGAAAGCAAGAGAGAAAGAGATATGCTGGCTCCAGAGACCCTGTTCTTGATTTATGGTGGTGCCAGGACCTCTGGGACCTTAGGCATGCAAATGCTATGCTCTAACATGTTAACTATTTTCCTAAGCCTGCTTTTCTTTTTTTCTTGTTGCTGGGCCTTCACTACTCTGAAATGATTCTTTTTAGATATTAAGAGAGATAGAGCAGGAAAGATACCACAGTATTGAAGCTTCCTTCAGTGCTGTGGGGACTGGGTTAGAACCTGGGTTGCATGTGTAACAAAACAGGCTCATCACTGAGGTCAATTATTTCCAGCTTCCCTCAGCCTTTCTTTTTTTTTTTTTCCTTCCCTTTTCCATTTTTTCCCCTGTTCTCTTTTCTTTTCTAAGTGAGTCCAGTGTCAAGTATCAAGACACTTAAACCAGCAAGTTTCATATTGTTTTTGTTTGTGCATTTGGGGGAAATATTCAAGGCACATGTAGTCTGTCCACTGTACATCCAGGACTTCGGTTCATAGCCTGTGTTGAACATTTAAGAGTTGGCTACCCCTGCCCCCCACCAACCCACAAGCTGGCAACATTATGGATGCTGAAGATTTTCTGTCATAAGTGGTAGGCATGGCCACTTGATCAGGTAGTCGTCTTTGGATAGCCATAGGTATTAATATTCAGAATGGGTATGGTTCTCTATGACACCTCATGTCTCCATTGTTGGAGGTCAACCAGAAACCATTTATGATGTAGTTGTGTTAATGATGGGATCTTCCACTTTTAAAGGAGGTAATTTTTAAGTGATTGTAACATAGAATAACCCAAGACAGGCTCTCAAATTCAATATTAGTTATATTGGATATAAATGGCCAGACTTGGAGGGGAAGAGAGGACTGGATCTAGAAGAAAAAGGGGGCAATTATATACAAATCTGGATAGATAGTTAACCCATGTCTGCAAGCTTGGGAGAACTGCAGTGGTTTGCAATGGAAGGATTGGGGATTCAGAACTCTGGCTGTGGGAACAGTGTTGAATTATACCCCTGTTGATGTGTAATTTTGTAAATCAATATTAAATCCCTAATAAAAAGAAATGGCCAGACTTTGGCACTTGCCAATACCCTGAATTTCTACAATATGTTGAGAATATGGGATGAGTAAGAATACATAGGTTTCTGACATGCAATAGTCTCCATGACACTTGGTAAGAGTCTCCTTACCATTTCAGTGAGTAGTCAAGGAATCAGTTTATCTTGAAATAGAAGAAAAATAAGTAAATTTTATTTTTCCTGCTTCTTGAAGGACTTTGTGGCTCCTTTAGGGACTACTCCTCTGGTTTGGTTGGCCCTGGCTGGTTCTGGTCATTGGCTCCAAATACCAGTCTTCCCATGGCCTTGAGAACCTCAGAGGGAGGTAAAGAACTCATGAAGAGAGAGACTGGGTGGTCGCACACCTTGTTGAGCACACATGTTACAATGTATATGGACCTGGGTTCAATTCTCCAGTCCTCACCTACAGGGGGAAAGCTTCCCAAGTGATAAAGCAGCACTGCAGGTGTTTCTCTGTCTCTCTCCCTATCTCACCCTTCCCTCTCCATTTCTGATTGTCTCTATTCAATAAATAAAGATAATTTTAAAAAATAAATTAAATTTCAAAGAGAACTCATGGAGAGAGGCAGGCATGTTACACAGGTTGCGGCATGAAACTTTTTACCTGTGTAGTTCCTTTTTTGGCATAGCATACTTAGAGATTGTGAACATTGACCTTGGTAACTTCCATGTATTTTTCTGTTCATGGCTGTGAAATTAACTTGAGAGAAATGTGCCTTGCTTTCCTTTGAGTTGACACAACCATAAGCAAGCCATAAAGTCTGTGCTGCCTACAACTACATATAAAATTGCCATGAAAAATGGATGCCTCTGTTTGCATGACAGTAGAGATAAAGGATTGAGGTGGAATGGAGACCAAGACAGGATGATTTTTGGCCAGGTCCCAGATAAATCAACTGGGCAGTTTCCAAAGTTTTGATGATGATGATGATGATGATGATGATGATGATGATTATCTTGAACTTACATGGGATAAGAATGCTACTTGGAGAGGTTTGTTATTTTTAAAGTTGCTGTGATTTCTATTAAAGCTATTTAATTTTAATCCCATGGATTCCACAGTGCTTTAAAAAATGTAGAATCTTTTGGGATGATGATGATGATGATAATGACACAGGACAAATAGAAAGATTTAACACCAGGGACTGAAGCAGTCACCCACTGTGTAACGTTACTCCAGTTGGGAGCTTTGCCCTTTAGGCAGATTTTTACCCCTTGGGAGCTCTTATTTCATCAGCCTCACAGCCATAGGCAGGCCCTCCTTGTCAAATGTGGAGAAGGGATCCAAACTGGTGTTTCCAGAGGGCAGCATGGATGATAAATACTGTTAATATTCAGAAGGAAGAATTGATCTTTAAAAATGTGCTTTTGATTCACTAATCTCTGACATTGAGACATTTTTTTTGAAGTCTGTTGCTATAATTAGGATTCTATAAGCCATTTTATGTCTCTATCAAAATTTTAAAAGACATAGAAAATTTAAGGTTTTTTGGGGGGCAGAGGGCTTACAATTCATCATGACAACACCAGTCATTTTGCAGCTTGGGCTTCAGTATGAAGCAGTATTCTGGGGCCAGGAACTCTATCTGTCATTGGGGTTACATCGCCAGCAGCCAGTTCCCTGCCCTCCTGTTACACTGCAGAGCTTGGGTTTTAAGAATTGCTGCTGGGTGGTGTTTATGCCTTGTTTTGAGTTGTTCTGTGCAGCTGAAATGTGGGGCTGGATCTTCCAGCCGGAGGGGCAGGTGTCATTTAGAAGCTGGCTTCCCCCAACTATGGGCTGGGGGAGGGTGGGAAGGAGGAGTGGGGAGGCTGGATTTCTGGTGACATGTGGGGTAGTGTGACAGCTTCAACTGGACTCAGGTGAGTCAGGGCTGTGCTTGGTGATGGATAATTGGTGGCATGTGGTCCGTGAGCTATGTGTGAGAGTCCTTCTTTAGTCATAGGGAAGGGAAAACATGCATCGAAAATAAAAACTGCATCAGATTAGTGAGTCAGAAAGATGCTAATCCCAAACTGATGCTTGATTTCTACTTTTTTTCTTCCTTCATAAAAAAGAAAAAGAAAGAAAGAAAGAAAGGAAAAAAATCAGTTTGCAAAAAGACTGATTTAACCACAATTGAAAAAGGGGGGTGGGCCATGTCACCATTGCACTATGACGATTAGCATGGAGATGAGTTACATTTTAGCCGGGCTGAAACTTGTTCCTAACAGAATATTAAATACTTAGTGAAAAGAAAGATTATGTCTATCTAGTTACACCATTCCTTGATATATGCTCCATGTCAGAATGCCATTGTCTCCTGGGTAAAGACGGAGAGTTCAAATACCCACTATCTCTCCCCTGGTGCTCCAAATGCTCCGCTTTGAAGTTTTTATAATCCATCTGTCATCTTCTAGCAAGGAGGGCACATGTTCTGTACCACTCAATTACAGAATTCTCCTTTGCCAGCTCCGATGAGACAGGAAAGAATGTTATGGGTGGTTGAGAGAAACTGTCAGATATACTAAATTCCTAGGATTCATATGGACGGTGTTAGTCCAGGGTAGGAGCACAGCCTGCTTATTGTTCAAGTGCATTAGGGATACATTTGGCGTTGGGTTAGCGAGCCTTTGATATATATTTTTTTTTCCTCCTCTTCCGGAGTGTTGTCTTAAATTTGATTGTTCTTGTTGGGGGGGGGGGGTTGATGGCAGTGCTGGGGGGGGGGTGGCAAAGAGAGGGGAAGAAAAAGAAAAGATCACTCAAACCTCCTCTGGAATGTGGACCTTCAAATGGAGATTGAAAATGTGACATTTGTTTTAGCTAACAAGGAGTCAGTAACCCAACTGTGCAGAGATGGTGAGAAGTATCGGAATGCTTTTGTTTCTGTGGTTTCACTTTAGTGGGATAAGATTTTATTTGGGCTTGAGAGGAGATGGTGACTAGATGCAGCCTCATCTACACAGAAATGCATTTCATCATCTGAACTGAAAGTCTGAGCATTAAATGTTCTGCCATCTGGTGAGATCTGGGAAAGTTAGCCTTGGACTGAAAAGTCTTTGAGATGGGTGATTTTATTTGAAGATTGTCTACCTTGGAGTGGTTAATGTTGCTGGATAGTATGCTAACTTCTCACTCATTGAGTCATGGGTGGTTAAATTCGTTGTCTTATGTGAAATGAGTTTGATGATCTCAGCTTAGCCTCTAGTGGGTATTAATTCACATTATGAAATATCCCAGAATAATTTAGCACCGACTGGCATAATTTACATTTTTACTCAAGATAGGGGCAACAATAGTGTCTGTGGATATGTTCTTGTCTTCTTTTTTTTTTTCCATTCAAAAGAGAATGATTTTCCTTTGTGACTTTCAGGGTGATTATTTGTGGGGTTGCTAGTGTTATTAATTTATTGGGAGCAGATGGCTTAAGAGCTTGGGGTGGTAAGAATAAGACATTCTAGGTTGGCATTCTAACCTCACAAGAAATATTTACAGAGACATGATTGCAGCTGAGGCTGGTATAGGATTTCGTGCCCCTGCCCAGAGCTGGCATGTGCAGTGTGGCACATATTTGGACCTAGAAAACACATAGTCAGATGGATACATGCAGTTCAGAAGAACCTGCATACCCACAATTTGTAAAAGGAATCTTCTCCCTTGCAAAACAGGAAGGTCCTTTCCAGAAATGCAAGATACGATTACAGTAATTAATTTAGTGCAACTTCTTAAATCTGATCTTCTGTTCATACTAATAATGGGAGGATGGGGGGGTAGCTCGATGTCATTAATTGAAATCTGGAGACAATAAAAAAATGTCTTTCTGTAACTTCAATACAGCAGTCTCGAACTGTCGGGTCAGGCTGTGAACCAATTTTCTTCTCATTACTTTTGATTTTGGAGTCAATACAAATTTCATCAGTGATTGTAGGGTGCAGTGCCTCGTCTGCATGGACCCTGTCACGGGAGTGTATGTGCGCTTCAGTTTAAAGATTTACGGAAAAGCAGGGCTGGGAAGGAAGGCTAATGCTGAAGCCAACAGCTTGCCTGGCAAGGGAGTGATTAGGATCAAGAGGAGGCACTTGGGTGGGGGGAGAGGGCAGGAGCCCCAGGAGGCCTTTGCTCCAGAGCCTCTGAGGGCCAGGCCGCCAGCTGGTTCTGACTTTGCTCTCTAGTCCTCAAGGCAGCTGCCCCTTAGTTCTTCTTTGCAGACCTATGTCTTTAGTCCAAGTTTCTATCTCTCTCCCCACCCTCACCCCCTGCCCCTTTTCTCTCCCCAATAGCTCCTTAATTTACAGATGTGGAGAGAGCAATCCTTAGCCACAAAAAATTTAAGGCCCCACAGACAGTTAATTGTAGGGAAAAGGAGAAAATAAAAGAAAAGAAAAGGAGAGAAGAGAAAAGAAAAGAAAACCCTGAAAACAGGAGTCTTAACTTTGTGAGAGTTGGTGACATTTTGGAAGCAATCCTGGTAAATAAGTCTTTTGTGTGGCAACAGAGATCCAGGGTGTCTCCCACCATCCTTCATTTCTCCTGCCTCCAATTTGCATCTTTGCAAGTCATCGGATCAGGCCCATCTATCATTAGGTATTGGCTTAATTGGACATTTTATATGAGCCTAGTTTGCTATTTATGTTAAAAGCAATTCGGAGAAATGCCCTTTCTTCGTGATTCAGTATTGGCAATTGCGACGTATGTTTAATCACATTTTCCATGAGTAATTATCTAATTCACATGATTACCAATATCAAACAGGAAAAGAGAATAGGGGCTTCACTCGTCCTGCCTGGGCGGTGACACAGACGTGCAGGGAGACCCGGGTGAGGGCGAATGTTTGCTGGCTCTGGTTTTCCTCTGTGATATCGTGGAGATTTTTATTAGCAACAGGAGCTCTCTGAAGCTGGGCATGTGTGAGAGAGAAAGGCTATTTGGAATTCTGTTCTAATGCAGTTTGAGGTTCACTCTGTCTGCTTGGGTTCTTAATGTTTGGGGCTGTCCTTTTTGAAGATTTCCGGGAGACCGAGGTCACAATTTTTTATTCATGTTGAAAAATATTCATTTATCAGTATTGGCACAACTGTAAACAAGTGATAAAGTGACAACGTTTACAACAGTAAAACTGACAGCATTTACTTTAATTTTCTGTCATTTTGGTAATTATATCAATCAAGACCCAAAACTAAAATGATATTTTAGCATGCAGTAAGAAATGAGGAATTCAGATCTTAAAAGACCATTACAATTAGCTTTGAAATGTTCACCATTTTACCATAATTGTTTCATATAGCTTATATGTCTTCATTTACAGCCGAATATTCTGTTGATCTTTTATAAACAAAGTAGCACCCATCTGCTCCTTGAGACACTCCTGGCGCCTATTCATTGCAAAAATAATACATGTCCTAATGACTTCCACATATTTTGAAATCTCCCTTTTGAAATTGGTCTTGGCAGATTATTTGCAGGTACTTGAGTTGCATCTGTTTGCAATTTTGCAAATGCGGAAGACTTTAATGTTGAGCACTGCAAGAGGGCTATTTTAATCCTCAGATAACATTGGCTGTCATCAAAAGCCACATTTATCTTTTCGAAGGTGGGGCAAATGTTTAATGTTAAAAGACAGTAAAAGGTCAAGGCCAAGGCTGAGGTCTGAATATTTTCCTTTCATACGCCATGCCTTTTGTGGATATCTTCCCTTGCCTTTCTTTTCATTTAAGTTTTTGCTTAATACCCATTGCCAAGAGGATGTTTTGCTGATAAAATGAAAGATCAGGAAGAGAGTAAATCTGAAATAATTGTGAACTCCAAGCTTTTGGTCTCATTACTACCATGTGGCTAGCAGCTGACCAGCTTTAGGTTGACTGTGTTTACAGTGAAGAACTAAACAGCATGGTGCTGGAGAAAACTCTGGCGGGCCTTGATGCTGTCTCTGGCCTGCGTCCCGGAAGGACAGAGACTTTCTGCAGGGAAGTGGACACTACTAGGCCAGTTTATGGTCAGCTAGCTAGTGCTGTTCCTCTGAAGACCCGCCTGTCACTTGAAAGTGGAAGAAACTCAGTAAGTTAGGGTGGGAGTTGTTCTTTATTTCAACACTGGTGGCCAGAAAACTGAGGTTAGGTGGACATCTTTTCTGGAATGCTTACTTTGGTCAGGGCTGAGGGTATAGACCTAACAGTCTTCCCACTGGTGTTTTTAGACTCTGTCTGAACTGAGGTACTGACCACTCATGCTGCTTATGCTTACCTGCTGATGTTCCTGGCTCCCACCCGTCTTCTCTCTGCGTCCTGTATTCATGGGTGCATTACATGGAGAATGAATGACCTTAGACTTTGTGTTGACTTGTCACTATTTTGACCATGAATATCACATCAGTTAATAAGGCGTTTTTTTTTGGGGGGGCAGGTGGGGGTGAATAAATACAGGTAGTAACCATGGTGGATGCTGAGAGGATAAACACTATGATTCCATCTAACCAATCTTTTACTAGTCTCACTTCCAAACCGTATCTAATGACTTAAACTACAGAAAGGCTTCAAAACCAGGGCCAATTAAATGGCTTATTTGGATACTCTACCATGTAAATGACCCAGGTTTGAACCTGAATCCCATTGCATTGAAAGAAACTTTGGTGCTGTGGTCTCTTTCACACATGTACTCTTTTTTCCCCCTCTGTCTCTAAAAACAACAACAACAACAACAACAACAAAACAGACAAAACAGATACTCAGAATCCTAGGTCTTGAAGTTTCCTTTCACAGGAGTTGTGAGGTATGCTGTACTCATATTGTGTTCAGAGAACTTTCTGGCAAGTCATGTTTCACATAGTGTTAAAAATACCCCAAGTAGGGGCTGGGTCGTGGCACACCTGGTTGAGCACACATGTTACAATGCTCAAGGACTCAAGTTCCAGCCCTTGCTCCACCTGCAGGGGGAAAGCTTTATGAGTGGTGAAGCAGTGCTGCAGGTGTCTCTCTGTCTCTCTTCCTCTCTACCACCCACTTCCCTCTTGATTTCTGGCTGTCTCTATCCAATAAATAAGTAAAGATAATAAAAAAATACCCAAAATACTGGATGAGTTTTTTTCCCCCATCATATCTTACTGGTGATTACCTAAAACAAACAAACAAACAAACACAAAACAAAACCAAAAAAACATAGCACCTTTTGATAGATGAAGGGTTTGCAAATGTACCACTTTATGTTGCTAGTTCGTTAGTACCCACAACTTATATAGCTATTTAAATTTGCTTTTTTTTTTTTATCATTACATTCAAGTAAATATGACATTTAAGTTCTCAGAGATTTCTGGTAATTTACTTAAAAGCAAGCACATTACCAGAAGCCTATGCTATTTCTGAGGGTAAATCTGAGAGAAACTTGTTCGTAATTAAAATCATTTATTTTACTTTTTTGGAGGGGTGGTAGCAGTGATAGTGATTTTGCACGAAATAAGAGCAAGCACCCAGCATCTTTGATTTTTCTGTGTCATTTATATTCTGACACTTTCACATATGGGTGATTACACTTTAAAGAAAAAAGACCTCACTCTCTTCTGATTTTTCAAATTTCAGATCACCAGAGTGATGCAGTAGGGAACAAGGAAGCAATGTTTCTCTTATAGAAACAAAGCACGGACAGTGTCCTGAGGTTACCTGGGGCAACAATGGTCCAGGAATCACCTGGCAATGTGTTAGACACACAGATTCCCAGGTCCACCCAGGCTACTCCTTCAGAAAGAGCCTAGTAGTCTGTGTTTTAATGACTCCTCCAGGAGATTATGGTGTAAGACAGAACCACTGTCTTTGGGGATGTAGGATGTAGAAAGCCATTCTTATGAGAATGGCTTTCCCAAGGCAGAGAGTATAAATGCACCAAGCCCCCTACTCTACACACACTATGTATAATGTAGCATTTATAGGGAAAATCTCAGACCTTTAGATATAACCATCCATGCCCCCTGGATTAGTTGCTTGGTTAAAATTCCAAAGGACTTAGGGGCTAGGCAGTGACAAACCTGGTAGAGAGTACATAAGGATCCCATATGCAGGTGGAAAGCTTCATGAGTGGTGAAGCAGTGCTGCAGGTGTCTCTCTCTCTCTCTCTCTCTCTCTCTCTCTCTCCCTCTCCATCTTCCCCCCTTGATTTCTCTGTCTAATAAATAAATTAATTAAATACAAAAGTGAAAAAAAAAACAAACAAAGGACAGGACTTTGCCTCATTTATAGTTTACCTATCGGGATTTCTTTCAGAAAGGCATCACTTTACCATTCAGAATGGAAATGTAGTGATAAGTTGGATGCCTTTTTTATATTCATTTTATATTATTTTAATTTATATTCCTTTACTTCTTTAATGGATAGAGACAGAGAGAAATCAAGAGGGAAGTGGGTGATAGAGAAGGAGAGAAAAAGAGACAAGTGTATAACGGTCCTTATAAGGACCGTTTCATTACTCATGAAGCTCCCCCCCCACCATCTGCAAGTGGGAACTGAGGACTTGAACCTGGTTTCTTGTACCAGAGCATGTGTGTTCTACTGGTTGTACCACCACTTCATATATTTATCTTAAATATGAAATCTAGAAAATGTCATAATTTCATACTGAGCAGATTTTCTGGTCCAGGCTATGTTGTTGTTTTAACCGGGCTGGGGGGGGGGTGGGGTGAGACCAAACCAATGTGAAGCATACAACACTATGTGAGATGATGGGTGTTTCTCTCAGTCCAGGTAGGGGACCTCAGGTGCTCATGTACAGGAAATACCCCCATTGTTGGTAGTCTCTCAGTTGGCTTTTAGACTTGCCTAATGGGGTGAGAGGTTTCTGTTTCCTCATTGCTGAGCTTCTGCTGATGTGTGTGTGTGTGTATGTGTGTGTGTGTGTGTGTGTGTGTGTGTGTGTGTTTAATCAGACACAAAGATCACAGTTGTGTGATCATCCAGCTCTGCTAGGGCCCCCTTTCACCATCATGTGGGCCTTTTCTTCATGAGCTTTCTTGACCATGATATCCACTCTTGGTGGTGTGTTCAGTGTAGGATCAGAAGAGAATTTCCTGGCCATTCCTTCTATTGCTACTGTGGGTCCTTCTCTAAGTTGGAAAGTGACAGAGTGAGGGCTTTATGTTAGGAAATTGTCTCCCACACACCAACTGTGGCCTCCATATTCAAGGCAAGATTTAGTGAACCTTGAAACCTCATGCTACCAGAGGAGTGGGATAGAAGCAGAGCCTGCAAATCAGTCTTTGCTCCCCAAGATCCACTGTGGCTGGAGACTCGAAGCCCAGACCCTGTGGCCTGTCTCCTCCCTCCCTCAGTCAAAGCTGCACTTCTTGAGGCCTCTTCAACTGTAACTCGTGCTACACAGAACTATTTTAGATGACATATGAATTTAAAATTTTAACAGTTGGGTATTTTAAGATGATTAGAAACCTATAACAATCACATCCTTGCTGTGATTTCGCAGATGTTGTTGCTAAAGGTGAGGGTATGCTTAAAAAAATGTGAGTTGATTTCAAGTTAACTTAAAAGTTTTAAATAAATAACAGTCCAGGTGGCACAAGATCTGAGGAGAAAGTGTGACGGAGGGTGGTGTATGACTGAGATGTGTTTGTGTGTCTTTGGGGGTGGGGTGGGGGGAAGCTGTTGGAACAAATGTAGTGGATGCTCTGGAAACTACTTGGCCAGCCCCTGGCAGGGCTTGTAGTCCCAGCAGATGCGTTGCAAGCACATCTGGGGGTTTTATTGATACCAGTCCCACCTACCCCTCGTGTTTCATGCTGTTGTGGGAGCACTTCTGTGTTTCATTGGCAATGCAATTACTAACACCATGGGAGGTCTACAGGTTCAAAGCTAGTGATGAGAAAGCAAATCCACCCCTTTCAGAAAAGTCTGGTTGGTGGAGGTGGCAACGGTGGAATTTCATAAAAGGAAAACACCAACCTATAAAGACAAACAAGCATGCTGAGCTCCCAGTCCCTCCTCCAGTAGAGATCACAGGAGAAAGACTGAGCTTCTCTTCTTCCTTCTCTTCTCTTGGGGTTCCCCAGAACTCAGGTCCTTGAGGTCTAGTGGGGAAGAGGCAGTTGTTGAATTGTCCTACCTTAGTTTTCCTGTGAGACTAACATGACAGAAACACTCATACTGAAGGCCGGCAAAAATTAATAAAAAGGTGAAAGATAACTATCAGATGATTTAGTTCATATATGGAATACAGATGACTGAGGTAAATGAACTTGCAAAAAAAAAAAGACCAACCAAACAAACAAAAACAAAAGTAAACCAAAACACAAAGGAGACAAACTGACTCTTAAACTTAGTGAGAACTATGGTGGAGAGAGGGGCATAGAACTATGGTGCATGGTGACTTACCAGTACCATGTGTGGGTTTTAAATGATACTCCTAAAATCTTACACTTTTGTAAAAGACTATTAATCACTGTTAAAAAGGGGGGGGGGGTTCAGAGATAGTATAATGGTTGTGCAAACGTCTTTTCATGCCTGAGGCTCTTGAGTTCTCAGATTCTGCCCCTAGCACTACAATAAACTAGATCTGAGCAGTGCTCTGGTAGAATAAGACTCAACAAAAATTGCTCACCTGGGTAGTTCATTGCTTTTCCATGTATGTGACCAAGGTTCAAAGCCAGTCTCTACTGTAGTGGGTACTTTGGTGTCTCTCTTTCTCTTCTTATCCTTCTCTCTGCATTGGGAAAATAGCCTGGAGTGGTGAAGTCCTGGTGACAAAACAAACAGAAACAAAATGAACAAAACTAAGAACAAATAACAACAAAATGCTTGTGCTTTGTAACTTTGGGCTGACTTGGCTGCCCAAGTATGGAAGGGTCTTGTGCTGAGTCAGAGGCCATTGGGAACTCCCTTCCAAGCACTTGCTCTATTGGTGTTTTAAAGTTGTGGTGTGTGTGTGTGTGTGTGTGTGTGTGTGTGTGTGTGTGTGTGTGTGTGTGTGTGTAAAGGGGTTATACTCCTCTTTTGGTGTTTTAAAGTTGTAGTTTGTGTGTGTATGTGTGTAAGGGGGTTATATTCCTCTTTTGGTGTTTTAAAGTTGTGGTATGTGTGTGTATGTGTGTAAGGGGGTTATACTCCTCTGCTTCTTTGCTCTTGAGCTGTCTGAGGGAGAGGGGCTCTACAGCGGTTACAGAGTTGGGGGAGCATTGTTGGCAGGGCCTGGAGACCTCTTTCTGATTCTCTCATTTTTTAATTTTTTTAAACTCTTCTTTGGATAAAGACAGAAATTAAGAGAAAGGAACAAACAGGGAGAGAGAAAGACACCTGCAGCACTGCTTTACCAGTTATGATCTCCCCCCTGCACAGGTGGGGACTGGGGGCTTGAACCCTGGTTCCTTGCATTATAACATGTGTGCTTTATCAGATGCGCCACCACCTGGTCTCCCCTCTGCTCTCTCTCTTTTAATATTTTATTTTGTTTTAATGAGAGAGAGATAGAGAGACACACAGAAAGAGACCAGAGTCCTGCTCAGCTCTTGCTTACTGCTGAGGGACTGAACCTGGAACTTACAACTTCAGAGCCTCAAGCATGGAAGCTATTTGCATAACCATTATGCTGTCTTTCTGGTTGGCCCTCCATGTCTGCTCTTGTCAGCCTTTTTCTCTGGGTCCAGATGTCCAGCCAAGCTTATTTGATTCAATTTTGAGGCCTTCTGGGGAGAACTCCAAGGAAGAAGAAAGGTGGCTTCTGTCCTTGAGTCTGTCACCACGATGTAGGTACAAGAGCAACCCCATAGGAATGATTTATTAAAGACAGGGATGCCAGGGCACCCTCATCACAGTCAATCAATCAGGTGTGGGTGGTCAGGCAAGTGTGGAGAAGACAGGACCCTACAATATGGACAGGCCTGTGTAGGGTGTCCCAAGAGGCCTAGTACGAGAAGAGCAGGCAGAAGGATTGTGAAGGAGCAAGTGACGTTTCCCCCATGAAAGCTCAGAGAGTAGCATGGTTCAGGGTGCCTGCAAAAGCTCATCATAAACTGAAAGGGCTGGAACCAAAAGCTAGCCAGGTATATGAGTGCCAGAGCTGTCTTTAGAGTTATTGTCACATGGAACATTTACTGGGTCTCTACTTCTCCAAAAGTCTGGAATTCAGGATTGAGCCCAGCCTGTGCCTGCTTCTGACCACAGTTTCTGTGGAGTCAGCGGTGGGACTTATGGGGATTCCCTGTTCCTTTTATTAACTCACTGTTGAAGGAATCACCTATGCTGAGGAAAGAGGGGAATGAAAAATAATGGGGTGTGTGTGCATATCTGAGAAGGCCAAGATGTAAGGTAAATGCTAACATGAATGAAGGTATTATTTTCAACTCAGCAATTCCAGTTTTCTGCACACTTAGGTCTTTTCTGAATCACTTCTCCACTCAGTCCTATGTCAGAAATTAATATGTGCCAAACAAAATTTCAGCTTCCTATTCTGTTGCAGAAAGTCTCATACAGTGAGGGGTGTGTGTGTGTGTGTGTACTTATTTTCACTTATTTGTGGCTTAAAATCAGACCGTTTTGTTCACTGTTGTACCTCTCACCTAAGTTAAAGGCTTTCCTTCGGATATATCTAGAAAGAAACATCCTAGGCTGGGTTAGGCAAAGAGACATTCTTCTAGAAAGAACCCCCTAGGCTGAGTTAGGTCAAAATTCACTCTCTCTCTCTCTCTCTTTCTTTATACTCACTGAAAAACTGCAAGAACAAATGAGAATCACCAACAACCCAGAAGCACAGGGAAAAAAAACTTTCAGTTTTCAACTTCCAAGTTTGGCAGCCTCGTGAACTCGAAAGGTTAGCTATGAATAAGCATAATCAGATCTTTCTTTTTTGTCCATATTTAATTCAAATGAGACAGCTCTGTGTTGACTTCTAATACAGCAAGGCCACCCACCATGGTGGCGCTCCCAGCCAATGAAGCCGGCTGGCGCAAGCTTTCTTAAATGGTGTTAATCAGCCCGGAGAGGCTTGCCCTCTATCCCCATCAGTATTCTATAATTCAGATGTGCTGATAACCTGAAATTGAATGTGTCAGGATGCAGACATGTGAAGGGAAGGGGGAACTCCAGGCTAGAAGAGCCGGGTGGCTAGAAGACAGTGCCTGGGGGAGGGGGCTTCATACCCTACTCTTCTCTTTCCCAGCAACCACCCCCCCCACCTCCTTGGGTGTGTGAGTGTGTGCTATTGTTCCAGGCCAGGGACAAAATGGAAGGTTTCAAGTTCTGAAATATTTATAAGGGAAGCTATGGGTTTTGTATATGTTAAATGAATCAACAGACATTTTGGCTACTAAGGGGTGAATAGTAATTTGTGATTAATGTTTTAAGCTGTAGCTATTTTAAAACCTTTCTCTTACCCTCTCATATAGGGGACAGGGACACACACACACACACACACACACACACACACACACACACACACACACACACACACCAGTCTGGTGAGCACGTCTCACAGGAAAGTTTAACAAAAGAGTCGCTATTGTCACTGTCCCAGCCAGCAGCAGTGCAGCTGAGGGTCAGTTGCTATTTCTATTTTAAACCTTGATTTTTGCAAAGTTTGTCTTTTGACTGTTCTCATTCTAATCAGGCTTAGTTAAGGGATCTGCTCCAAACCAGACTGTGAGGACAGAGAAAGATAAGCCCGTGGGGATTAGACAAAAAGTTCGACTCCCTCCAACAATGGGTGTGTGTGTGTGTGTGTGTGTGTGTGTGTGTGTGTGTGTGAGAGAGAGAGAGAGAGAGAGAGAGAGAGAATAAGAGAGTGTCATCAGCTAGTGGTTGTTAAACAGTGAGTCCCCCAATTTCAAAATAGAATTTATTGTAGAGTTGTATGTTCATTGTGCTGTGCTGTATTTGGATTTGTATGTGATTTGTTCATAGTATTTTCAGGGTGGCACCTCCTCAGCCTCCTTCTGTGCTTATGACTGTGTGTGTTTCTGGGTGGTGGTGGTGGTGGTGGTAGTGGGGGGATGGCTAGTACCTTTCTATCAGTCCCATTCCAATATTTCCTAAATACTCAGTGCTATGTCCCAGCAGCCAGGGCCCTAGGTTTCCACCACTTTGCTTGTTGGTGTCTGGATTTGCTTAGATGCCATACTGTTTCTTCACCTCCACTGGATGCTCCTCCAGTTCCTATCTCCTACAGGGAAGGTTGAGGTAAAGTTTTCCCTGTGCAGTGCTCTTCATGGGGGGGGGGGCATTCATCACTTATGCTGGTTTGGGACATGTCTGTGTGTGCTTTGCCTCTCCTTCCTACCTCTTGGGGAGCAACTGGAGGATTGTCTTGGTGTTAAGGTGCCTTTTTGAACTCCCAGCTAGGCAGGTGCTAGGGGACCATGCATGAAGAGGTCGAATTTCTTGGCATGTGCTTCTCAAGGGCATTAGAGGTCTCCCACCACACCCAAAGGAAGGGAACATAGAAGAGATAGATGAGGAGTGGGCAAATCTAAGGAAGAAACACAAGTTTTCTTTTTATCTTGGCCTGGGCTGCAGGGACATAGGTTATGCTCTGCCATTTCAATAGCACTCTTCTTCAAAGCTCATAGATTCTCTCTTTACAAGGTGACTGTCAGAGTAAGGAGAAAGTTCTGGTTCACAGAGCCTCATCTCCATCTTCATCCCTCAGACTGATTGGCATCACCTGACACGCCATCCAAGAGGCCCAAACATGCTTCCCTGTGGCGTGGACCCAGTAGTGGCCTCCCCAAGGGAACCGCTTGGCATGTGTTTAATTATTCATTGGCATTCTCATCTATATCTCCCTGCCCCTTGATTGTTTTGCCTTTCCTTAAAAATATTTATTTGAAAGTCTGTGATCAAAGACTGAAAAATAAAATGAAGCAGGATATTAAAAAAAAATAAGGAAAGTTGCAATGTCAAGATCATTTTTATTAGAAAAGTTTACAAGATGAAGCCATGAGTTATTTATGTAAACTTCACATAGCAAGCACATGACACCCAACTGTGCTTCCGGTGAGTGATATTGGCTGGCATAACCTTGGCTTAAAATACCTTCAACTTAAGGCAGGACGAATTCATTCTAATTAAAATTAACTGATTTTTCTTGATCATATTTTAAGACACACACATATACACTCACACACATCTGTGCTCAGAATTGATAAAGAAAGAACCCTGGTTAAATAATCCACTTTTGTCTGACAACGGAATCCGTTATAGAGGTGCAAATATGCAGAAAGCTATTTGGAAATGCATCCTAGTAGTTGTCAGGTTTTATTATGCAGGAAGGTGTCATGTTTGTTACGAAGCTGAGTGCAGATGGCAGAGTGGAAGAAATGGATCACTAATTTTAACAATGATTAATGAACAGAGATAGAAAATGAATTACATTGGACTATTGGAGGCAAGAAATATTTTTGTGAAAATTTTGACTCATCTGCTGTGCTGTTCTCTGCAAATTATTTTCAGAAATTCTATATGTTGTCAACAGTTGACTGCATTTTCCATTACTGTCTATTTCTGTTCTTAAGTACTTTTGTGTTATTAGAGATACATAATTTCAAAATACCAATACATTCCTGATTACTTAGAGAAAATATATGTAACAGTGTGACTGTTCCATAGACGCCAGCCATAAAAGTCCTGTTTTATAATAATCTTTCATTCTTCCTCATTTTATCACTACATTAGGAATGTTTGATAAAAAGAAAGAGAGGGGGTGGGGATGCTTCTAGCACATACAGAATAAAGAAAAAAAATAGAAGGGAAGGTAGCAATAAAAATGTGGTCTGGTGGCTACTGTGGTTGGATGCTGCCAGGAGCCTTGACATTCTTTGTGTTCTCTTCCTGGCATCCTGGGAGGCAAGACCCTCACTCAACTCAATAGCACCCACTCATGGTCAGTGGTGCCCCCCAAGCCTGTCCTTAATGGGCATAGCCCCCAACTTTCTGTGACACTGTCTTCCTTCAGACACAGGAAGTTATCACCAGTTTTTGAAGTGGTCCCATAATTATTGATTTTTCACCTTCTTTTTCTGTCTCTCTGCTCCAATGATTCTGGCATTACCCAAGAGTCTTTTTTTTTGGGGGGGGGAGGGGGGTACACCTTCATGCTTGCAGAATTCCACTGCTCTAGGCAGACTCTTCTTCCAGAGAGACACCACACCACCTGTCATGTATGGTGCTCTTGTGTGGTGCCAGGGAGTCAAACTCTTAGAATATGGTAAAGTGGGAGTTGGGCAGTAGCGCAGCAGATTAGCGCACATGGTACAAAGCGCAAGGACCGGCATATGGATTTCGATTCGAGCCCCTGGCTCCCCACCTTCAGGGGAATCAATTCACAGGTGACGAAGCAGGTCTGCAGGTGTCTATCTTTCTCTCCCCCTCTCTGTCTTCCCCTCCTCTCTCCATTTCTCTCTGTCCTATCTAACAACAATGACAACAACAATAACTACAACAACAATAAAAAATAGGGCAAGAAAAGGGAAAAATAAATATAAAAAAAAGAATATGGCAAAGTGTGCATCTACCTTGTAGGCTATTTTCTGGTATCTGTTTTATTCTTTTAATCAACTTTGTCAGCGTGTGTGTGTGTGTGTGTGTGTGTGTGTGTGTGTGTGTGATAATATGTCTTCTCCAAATGGACTCAACTTATTTGTGATATCTGCTTCAGCAGATAGGCATGTCTCTGTGATTTTCCATATGGAAGAATGGATAGTTTAGAACTTTTCCCCTACCTCCTATCCTTTTATTTATTTCTTTTATTTTTTGATAAAGATATGATATTAGCCATCTTAAATAGGTTGGCATTAAGGTATCGTCTCTCCATGAGATCCTCTGTGACTGAGAAATAACCTACTGGTATTTAGATTCTATTGTGTAATTGGTAGGTACTCAGTTTGGTTCATTGGGAACCACATTAATGGTAACATAAGTCAGTTTCACAGCCCTTCAGGATACCTGTTACTTCAGGGGTACACCCAGTCCATTTTTCACCCCATACTGCTCAATCCTTGGTTTGGAGATGAATCTATATGAAAATGTTATAGTTTAGTCTCTGTGCTATTCTGACAGCTCCTCAGCCTTTCCTAAGGATGGAGTCCCCTCAAGAAGAGGATATGGGGGCACACCTTGACTCAGTAAAAACAGTGTCTAGGTCCTGGCTTCCACACTTAGCTCAGCTGCCTCCTGAAAGCTGCCGGGTGTCTGAACAAATGGACGATCTGTAACGACTTCCTTCTCCTGCAAACGAGCTTTCCAAGTTTCCAACTTGACTGTTTTATTTATGCTCTTGACCTGTAAAAACAAGCAGGCTGTTTAAAAAGCAAAAAAGTACTTCCCATGATTAGAGTACTTAGAGTTGAAATAAATTGCAGAATGAAGAGGACATTCCTCGTCACTCCACTCGAACGTGTTGGGGAGGTTTTGCTTCTTGGGGATCATTTGTGCTTCCCTCGTTGAGGCTCCCCAGTCTAGGGTCTGAGATTCTGGCACTCCCACCCCCATACCTTTCCTTGCTTTAGGTGGTAAGAATAATCCTAGTGAACATTTTAAACCTGTTTGTGATGGTTCTAAGTCAAGTAGTTTGTAT
The DNA here is from genome assembly GCF_950295315.1 of Erinaceus europaeus. NCBI lineage: Eukaryota > Metazoa > Chordata > Mammalia > Eulipotyphla > Erinaceidae > Erinaceus > Erinaceus europaeus. The sequence goes on from NC_080163.1 coordinate 178,719,107, forward strand.
ATAATTATGATCCTGGTGGGAAAACACTTTGGAAAAACAACTAGTGATACAATATGAGTCCTGCTCATGTTACATAGAATATGCTAAACACCAAGGAAACACACACAGTCTTTAGTGAACAAGGTAGGGGGGGCTCCAGGGAGCCAATTTAGAAATGTGACCTAAGGCAAACATGGCTCTTTGCATCTCTCTCTTTTGACTTATGCGTGGAGTAGCAGTGATCTCTGGAGTTCTCAGTCAGCCCAGCCTGGGCAGCTGGGTGTCAGGAAAGGGGCATGCTGGGAAATTATGACACATTGGAGGCCCATGCAGAAGAGGCCAGGTGGATGGGGACAGTGGTCACTGGCCTGACACTCAGCTTGGTGCTTCACCTGGGATCTTTTAACAGAGTAGGACACAGAGGGAGGGATAGAATGTAGTTAAGGAGGAAGAGAGAAGGCTGCTGTTCATGCATAGGGAGGTCAGGAGAAATAAAAAAGAAATTGTAGATGATCCACTTAAGAGTCAAGTGACTCCTACATATAGAGCTGTCTCTATGATTCATGGTTTGGGTTGCTTTTGAGGTTGTAAGTCAGGTGGATGGATGATCTATAGGAGTAATTTGAGGGTACTTAAGATTTAGACATTGTTCCAATGTTAAGAAATGAACTGATGTTCAGGTTAGTGGTTAGTACTTTTTCTAGTATGGACACCTCTGGATCACTCAACCTGCACACATTGATGTCTGTAAATCTGACTTCTTGTATGAACTCGTGAGAAGATGTGCCAAGAAACCCAGACCAGAACTGGGAAGATAACACAATGGTTATGCAAAAATTTTCATCCCCTAGGCTTTCAAGTCCCAGGTTCAATCCCATGTACCACCATAATCCAGAGCTCAGAAGTGCTGTGGAAAAAAAAAAAAGCCCAGACTAACCTCTGGACCGCCACATGGCTATTTGTGGGGCAACTGACTCCATCTTTCTCTTGAAGGGAAGTGAAAGGCAGTGGGTTCTAGTTCTAGATCTTTTTGGCTTTCATAGAGGGTGCTGTTATTTCCCACAGCTGTTACCAGGTTTTTGTTTTTGTTTTTTTTTGGTTTGTTTCATTCGTTTGTTTCACTTATATGTTTCACCTTTATACTGACCTGAACTAAGGAGTAAAATGGCTTCAAATTTTATTTTTAAAATAGGGTTTTCATTGGAAGGATATATCCACATCGACAGATAGGCACTCACACCACCCACACCGTTGGCTACAGTTGTTGGCATTTCCAGACTCTATATTTGATTTGTTGACACCCATACATGTAAACAAAAGACCCTCCTTCCTACTATTTGCACAGATGCCAATTTCTAGACAGATGCTGTGAGCATGCCTTTTTAGCCTGCCACCCCTAAGAATATACATTTAAGGTAGGCCAGGCAGAGTACTCATCACAAAATGGTCTATAGCATGAGCTGGAGAATATTCAAGATGTCTGTCATCTTTCTATTACCTCAGGTAAATAACTGATTGACCTTTTTGGGGCTCTGATACTTTACTAATCAGAACCTGAAATCTGTATAACAACACTTCATTTACTTGATAGACAAAAGAACAATTGCACTTGAAGTAATGTGATTTCTAAATAGACACTGCCTGTCAAAAATAAATGCATTAGAAGTAAAATGTAGCTCAAGGAGACAATTAGCAAACAGAGGTGACACCGTAAACAGGTGCACCCATTATTCCCAAAGCTTGTGGCAATATATTCGCGTCTTTTAGAGTGATGGAAGATCATGTGACGGTTTGGTGAATTATCTATCGGTATCATCTGACTGATGAAGCCGCTGCTGTTGCAGATCATTTAAAAATGCATCTCACAAATTACATGGTAGCTGGGAAAAAAAATGCAGGTTTTTTTTCTTTTAAAGAACAATGCTTTTCTAAAGCTATGTGTGTTAGCTTGCCTAATTTTTTTCTTTGAAAGGATGGAGACCATTTCATTATGCTGGGTATACAGTCGGTTAAGGTTGTGCAAATTCATTACAATGTTTGTTAATGTATAAAACATTTTCCATTCGGGTTTTAGTGACAGTGGATTTTTTTTTTTTTTCATAATGTGCTGTTTCTGGAACATCTGCCATCCCTTGTTACCTGTGGGCAGAGGAGAGAGCATATACTCTTTCTAAGAATGCTTATAAAATCTCTTCCAAAATGGAAAGCTCGCAAGACAAGAGAATAAAGATCTCCCCACCTCCACCCCCCCTTTTTTTTTTGCAAATGGTTAGGTTTGAATTTTCTGGAATAGAAACTATATCATGAGGCCAGCAAGGGAGCTTGCCACTAGCTGCTACTAGGCCAGGCCAGGAAAGCAATAGACTTCTGTGAATCCTGTTTTAACACACCCTGCAGTGATCTCTGTCTTTTTAAAAAGAAATGTTTTTTTTTTTTAGTTTATTTCTTGAAAATATTTTTATTTCTTGTCAATCATTATTAAATCACTAATGAGATAAATTAAAAATACTTTTATTTATTCATTTTGGATAAAGCTAGAAATTGAGTGGGGGGATAGAGATAGATAGATAGGTTGACCTACAGCACTGCTTCACTGCTTGTGAAGCTTCTTCCGAGAGGACTAGGGCCTTGAACCTGTAGCCTTGTGCATTTTAACACATGTGCTTTATTAAGGGTGCTTGTTTACTTTTTCATATGTATCACAGGAGGGTGAAATCATTTGGTAATTATCTTTCACTTCCTTACCTAGTTCATTTAGCATAATCACCTTGAGTTTTCCTCATTGTATCTCCAAAGGCACAATTTCATCTTTTTAATAGCAGAGTAGTATTTCATTGAGTGTATATCCCCTAGTTTCTTTACCAATGCTCATAGCCAGGTCTGTCTATGGGACTGAAGTTGATTTCCTGGTTTAGCTGTTGTGAATAATGTTGCCATGAATAGAGAAATGGAAACATCCTCTCAAATGAATATTTTAAAAATCCTTCGGGTATATTACATTTTCCCCTCTGGGCTATAGCATGAGGGACTCCTGAGGGATCCATAGCTTTCCCAGTTGCTACTTCTAATTGGGGAGACAGCATAATGGTTTTTGCAAAGACTTTCATGCAACACCTTCATATGCCAGAGCTGAACAGTGCTTTGGTCTCTCTATCTCTCTCTTCCATAACATATATATATATATAGATGGGGAGGTGTATTCAGTGTGGAAGTACACCACCCCTTCAATATAAATAAATATATATATATAGTTATTTCCAAATCATTCTGCCCTCGATTTTTCTTTTCTTTTTTTTTTTGCATTTTTTTTTTTTTTTAGTTTTTTCCCCTTTTGTTGCCATTGTTGTTTTTCACTGTTGTAGTTATTATTGTTGTTATTGATGTCATCATTGTTGGATAGGACAGAGAGAAATGGAGAGAGGAGGGAAAGACAGGGAGGGAGAAAGAAAGACAGACACCCGCTGACCTGCTTCACCTTCTGTGAAGCTACTCCCCTGCAGGTGGGGAGCTGGAAGCTTGAACCGGGATCCTTAAGCCGGTCCTTGCACTTTGCGTCACGTGCACTTAACCTGCTGCACTACCACCCGACTCCCAAACCCTCCATATGTCTGCAACATTTTGATGACATCCTGTGCCTATATAGTCTGTTGTAATGTCTTTGACACCCTCCATATTACTACAGGTGTCTGTACATCTCATTAATGTCAATACTCTCTAGGGCATTCAGTGTCTGCCTAGGAGGTGGCAGAAGCAGGGAAGGTACTCTTGGGCAGTGGGAACAGTAAGAGACGCTCCTTCCTTGCTGTTTGAGGAGAAGACCTTTAAGAAGGGGCCAGGCTGAGCTAAACGCAGTTTGAATCACAGCCGGTCCATTCTGTGAATGGAACCATGGAGAACAACAGTGAAAACTCACATGGAAGTTAGGGAACTCTGAATGGGGCTCTTCCAGCCATTGGGATCTGTGCCGAGCTCCAAGTGAAGAACTTGAAGAACTGCCCAAGCAGCCTCTCTGGAAAATTTTTGGAAATTGTCTCATCTGAGAAATGGCAGCCAGAAGGCTTCTGAAGAATCATGTATCTCTAAACACTAGAGAGATTTCCTGACTTGCAGAAGTGGAAATACTCTAGCCAGAAGGGTTTGTTAGGCTTCCTCCAAGTTCTTTCCCTGATCTCTGTCTTCTTTCTGTTTGATTTTTAGAGTCATTTTAAGATATGCAAGAAAATCAGTCAGGAAGTGCTGACTTTCCTCTGCTTGTTATTTGTTTGTTTGTTTATTTATTTATTCATTCTTGTTGTTATTGTTGCCTCCAGGGGTTTGGTGGGTGCTTGGTGTCAGCACTACAAATTCACTGCTTCCGGTGGCCATTTCCCCCCCCCCCGCCCATTTTATTCCACACGACAGAATAACTGAGAGAGGAAGGGGAGATAGAAATGGAGAGAGAGGGAGTCTGGGGTAGCAGGATCCTGGTTTGAGCTCCCCACCTGCAGGGGGTCGCTTCACAAGCAGTGAAGCAGGTCTGTAGGTGTCTGTCTTTCTCTCCCCTCTCTGTCTTTCCCTCCTCTCTTCATTTCTCTCTGTCTTATCCAACAATGATGACATCAGTAACTACAACAATAAAAAAACAAGGGCAACAAAAGGGAATAAATAAATATTAAAAAAAAAAAGGAAAGGGAGAGAGAAAGATAGATACCTGCAGATCTGCTTCACTGCTCATGAAGTGTTATTGCAGCTGGTGGGGAGAGGGGCCTCAAACCCAGATCCTTGTGCAGGTCCTTCTGTATTGTACTATGTGTCCTTAACGGCGTGTGCCACTGCTGGGACCTTGCCTTTTTTTTTTTAATTAACACTTTATTTCAATTCTTACAGTTTTTGAAAAACTATTTATTTTTCATGATGGAGACAGAGTATAGAGATAAAGATACCAGAGCATTACTTACCTTTATGATAGTGTTGGGGATTGAACCTGGGATTTTGGGGGGCCTCAGCCATACAAAGCCTATACTCTAATATATTGAGTTATCTCTCCAGCCCATGTTTACTATAATTGATGAACCAACCATAAGGTATTGTTTACTAATGCCCATAGTGCACATTAAAGGGCCACCTTTTGTTTGCTATGTATTTTAAGGATATGAACAAATGCAACATACCATTTTCTGCAATTGTAATTTCATATAGGTTAATTTCCCTGGCCTGAAAGTTCCAGTGTTACACTAATTCAACTTTCTTGCCTGTTGAACCTTTTAAAAAATTTATTTTATTTTCTCTCTCCATTGTTTTACCTTTTCCAGAAAGTCCTAGGAATATGTAATCTTTTCAAATCATACTGTATGTTGTCTTTTAAGATTGGTTTATTTTACTTGGTAATATGCACTTATAGCTTTGCCATGATATTTTATGGTTTGATAGTTCATTTCCTTTTATTACTGAGTAATATTCTATCATCTGGAGGGGAGGTACCACATTTTATCCATTCTCTTATATATATATATATATATATATATATATATATATATATACATACATATATATATTTTATTTATTGGGGGTTAATGGTTTACAATCAACAACAAAATGCAGTAGTTTGTACATATGTAACATTTCTCAGTTTTCCAAATTCAACCCCTTCTAGATCCTCCTATGCCATCATGTTCTAGGACCTGAACCCCCACCCCTATCTTTTTAAAAATATTTATTTATTATTGAGTAGAGACAGAGAGAAATAGAGAGGAGGGGGGATAGAGAGGGAGAGAGACAAAGAGACACTTGTAGCACTGCTTCACCACTTGTGAAGCTTTCCCCTTGCAGGTGGGACCAGGGCCTTGAACCTGTATCCTTGCGCACTGAAATGTATGTGCTTAACCAGATGCGTCACCACCTAACCCCTATAATCTTTTACTTTGGTGTCATACACCACATGCAGTCCATGTTCTGCTTTGTGTTTTCTTATTTTTCAACTTTTTAAAATTAGTGATTTAATAATGATTGACAAGATTGTGGGATAAGAGGGGTATAGTTCCATACAATTCCTACCACCAGAGTGCCATATTCCACCCCCCCCCCAATGGAAGCTTCCCTAATTTTTATCCCTCTGGGAGTATGGACCAAAGAGCTCTATGGGGTGCAGAAGGTGGGAAGGTCTGGCTTCTGTAATTGTTAATTCTTTTTCTGCTAAACATGGGCTTTGGCAGGTAGTTCTTTTCTGCTTCTTTTCTTTTTAAAAATTTTTTATTTATAAAAAGGAAACATTGACTAAACCATAGGATAAGAGGGGTACAACTCCACACAATTCTTACCAACAGAACTCTGTATCCCATCCCCTCCCCTGATAGCTTTCTTATTTTTTAACCCTCTGGGAGTATGGACCCAAGGTCATTGTGGGATGCAGAAAGCTTCTGTAATTGCTTCCCCGCTGAACATGGGTGTTGACAGGTTGATCCATACTCCCAGCCTGTCTCTCTCTTTCCCTAGTGGGGAAGGGCTCTGGGGAAGTGGAGCTCCAGGACACATTGGTGGGGTTGTCTGTCCAGGGAAGTCTGGTTGGCATCATGCTACCATCTGGAACCTGGTGGCTGAAAAGAAAATTAACATACCAAGCCCAACAAATTGTTGACCAGTCGTGGACCTAAAGCTGTTTCAGCTTCTGTCTATGGGTGAGATAATTCCATATTCAAAATTCTCTTTATGACTTACCTCACTTAACATGATTCCTTCAGGCTCCATCCAAGATTGTCGTCAAAGTTCACGGTGCCAGTATGCCGGGCTAGCTTCGCAGTGGGAGACAGATGACCAAAAACTCATGGCTGAGCTGAGAACGCAGTTAAATCTTTATTCATGAGCAGGCAAGCAGTCCAACAACCTAATCATAACACGATCCTTTCCTGCCTTTTTCTCCTCAGGCGGCAGAGTCAGGAACCCAGGAAGTATATAGGATAGGGGGCGGGGAGAAGAGAGAAGCCCAAAAAGGCAAAGACTAAACCAAAATCTCCTGGAGGCAGGGGAAGTGAGACCAAACCAATGTAACAGAATGACCATGTAAATAGACCACAACGTCAAGCAATGTAACAGAAGGGATCCCAGAAGCAGAACTAGAAGCATACCAACACAAGATGAGGTGAAGCCACCATTTTAATAGCTGAGTGGTATTCCATTTTGTGATATATATATATATATCACAACTTTCTCAGTCACTCATCTGTTTGTCCCATGTTTTAGCAATGATGAATAAAACTGCTAAAACGATCTTTGTGAAGGTTCTTGTGTAGATCTGAGTTTTCATCTCCTGGGAGTGACTATCAAGAAGCATTACTTTTAGAGAGTACTGTCAGAATATGTTCGGCTTTGTGTGTTCCAAAATGAATATACCATTTTTGCATTTATTTCCATCATCAGAGAATGAGAGTTCCTGTTGCTCCTCATCAACACTTAGTGGTTATAGGTGTTTTGGGTTTTAGTCCATCCAAATAGGTGTGTAGTAATATCCTGTTGTTTTAGTTTGCAATTCCCAAAGGACCTTTGATAAATAACATCTTTTCATATGTTCATCAGTATATATATATATATTCCTAGTTGAGGTGTCCCTTTTGGTTCTCTCTCTCTCTCTCTTTCTAATTTGACTCTATTTCCTGTTGTTGAGTTCTAGGAGTTCTTTACATATGTTAGATACAAATCTTACTAGTTATGTGCGTTGCCAATATTTTCACCTAGTATTATTCTTTCCTTTCTTTAGCACTTCCCCTTTTTAACACCTGTGGGAATTCAGCCACCTTAGTCAGTGGCCTAAATTCTCCTATGGCCCTGTAGTACCTATTTACATGTGGGACATGATGTTTGGGTACATGACATCAGATAAGACACACAGAGTATGTTTACAACTCTTTCATGAACTCATACATGTGCATGCACACACACAGAGAAAAGAATAGAAAGGAAGAGACTCAAAAAATCAATTGTAATCACATCAGTAAGCAGAATTAGGAATTGTTCTTTTCTCCTTTGCAGTATCTTGTATGTTCCAAATTTTCTACACATAAGCAAATAGTGCCTGAATACCTAACTTATAAAACTAAAAGTAAATGAACTAGAACAAAACAAATTTGTAAAGGAGACTCCACAATGTTTCAGTTAGAACTTTTATTTTGACTTAAGAGAATACCTGTGGAACCAAAATTTCAAATGATATCGATGATAGTACATTTGCTCTCTTCTCCTGCCATTGAAAACAAGTAAATTTTTATTTTGGCCAAATTCATCTGTCAGAATGACCCAATTTTTTTTTTTTTTTTTTTGCTCAGCTCTAAATTGGCACTGCCCACTATGAACCTAATGAAAGTTGCAAATGGAAGCCGAGTGTGCCATTTAAAATTTTCTGAAAGCCTTATGAAGTGAGAAAAAAAAAACAAAATAAAAAACAAACAAAAAAGAAAACCAGGTAAAATTAATTGAAGACTATCTCTTGGTTAATTCACTTTAACTAAAATGTTACCATTTTCACATACAAAATGTAAGGACAGTTAGAAGTCAAATAAATAGAAATGAAAAAAAAAGATTTTTTTCCCCAAGTATGATGAAGATTTTATGCATCTGGTACTTCTCAGGACGGCATGTTCTGGGGGCTCAGTAACTGCATGCAGCCAGTGACCACTGAATTGGACATTACAACTCTGTGTGGTGCTCGAATATTCAAGCAGAATTTGCCAAGTAGAGAATCTGAATGGCAGCATCACCTGCAGGAAGTGCAGATGAAATAGAAACCAAGTCCTTTGTGCATTCCAGTTATCTCACATTTCTTCTTTCAGATAAGCTGCTTCGAAGACGAAGATAGCTTGTGATGTGAAGAACTTAGTTATTCCATATAAAGGGATAATTCTTTTTAGCTCACTAGCAAACCTTTACTGTTGTCTGGGTTTTTTTTTTTTTTTTTTTTTCTTCTTCTTCTTCTTTTGAAGAAGAAAGTCTGTTTCTGGCTCCCAGAGTTGTCATTCTGAGGAGTCTGAGCTGGTGGGAATCTGCATTTCTGGGAGTGGCGTAGGACTCAGACGCAGGTGGGGCAAAGGCATTGGGCAGAACCTGCCTGGCATTGATCTAAGAGAAAATGGACTCCAGAGAGAACTCCGGTTTCCACGATAGATGTGGTAAAGTCCTAGGACTCCATCCGTGTGGCAACTTGGCACCCATCAGCTTGGTAACAGGCTTGAGCCTTGTGGGAAATATGTGCGTCTAGTCTGTGCCTTATGTCTTAGCAACACAGGCCCTCAGGATCTGGTAATAGGTTTTCCTCCTCCACCTTAGGACAAAGAGCAGGAGTCCTCAAGCAGAATGGTGTCCAGGTCCATGTGTGCTAAGGACACAGCCATGGGGCACTGGATATTTCTGACCAGTGCACAGTAGGCAAGTTTGGCTGCCTCAGAGATGGGGGCAGGGTGTAGGGGGAGTGCTGTAGTCCCATGTGGGGAGACAGTGCAGCACAGTGGCTTCAGTCTGGGGTCAGACATGGCTCCCCCAGCCATGAAGCATTCATCTCAGACCAAGTTATTTCATACTGAGTGCCTCAGTTTCCCCTGAATAAACAGACACACCAATAACCTAACAGTAGACTAATAACCACTAACCTCATTGAGTTGGTGGGAGGATGAAGTAAGACAGCATGGGTTGGTACTTGGACTCTGTTTTGTCGAGTTGTCACTCTAAGATCAGGGATGGCATGGCCAATGAACAAGTCTCTTTAGAAATGGTGCATATAAGGGGGCTGTGCATTGGTGTACCTGGTTTACTGCATATACCACAGTACAGAAGGACCCAGGTTCAAGACTCCAATCCCCACTTGCAAGGAAAAAGCTTCACAAGTTGCAAAGCAGTGCTGCAGGTGTTTCTTTTTCCCCACTCCCTCTCTATCTCCCCCTTCCTTCTCAATTTCTCTCTGCCTCTATCTAATAAATAAATAATTTAAAAAATGGTGTGTGTTGCGTGTGTGCCTGTGTGCGTGCATGTGTGTGTGTGTGTGTGCAATTCTGACCATTTCCTGGATGATACTTATTAGACTCCAGTCTCCCTCTCTCCTTCCTATGCCACTAGCCTTGACTAAGTTATGGAACAAGAATATCTACTCTCTTCCTTCACTTTCCCTCTTTCTTTTTCTCCTTCCCAGGGCTGTTTTGACTATGAATTAATTGTAGGTTGGGGGACTTGCAAGTAAAAAAAAAAATCAAAGCCAATAAACTTCAAAAGGAAGGGGAGGACCAGGGCCACCAGGGGAGTGGATGGGCCTGCCCCAGCTCCTGTGGCTGCAGGGTGGGAGGGGTTTCCCTTTATTTCTTCAAAGGGGACACCAAGTGTTTCAGATTGTCACTTAAAATCTCAGAGGCAAAACTTTAGAAATCTGGGTAAGAGGCAACGGTTTCCAAAACAGCTATTTTTATCTTTTGCCAGCAAGCTGGAGCCGAGTGGAACATATAAAGTTAAACTTGGAATTTCTTGGCAAGGGTTAATAATCAATGTAGATCTCCTAACAAAGGAGATGCTGCCTTATTATACTGGGAAATTTTTTTTTTTCTTAACTGTCAGTGAAGCAGTACTAATTATTACTCCAGTGTAAATGAGGTCATTTCCTATTAAGAGAACAAAATGCTTAGCCTCGCCTTGCCAATTCATACCAACTATTTTTCACACATACTCAGCTTTTTAGTTTTTTTTTTTAAATTTTGATAAAATCCATTCATTTGTATTAGAAAAGTGTAAACCATTGCAATAATAGTTGCCCATGATTACCCAGATGAGCTTTTGTAATGTGTGGGTTGTTTGAATACCATGTGTTAGCTATGGAACAATTAGGCAGCTGAATGGATCTTTAAAACAATCAGATACTTTTATCTCACTGAAAAAATACATTCCTTGGATGTGTCCTGTTAAGCCGTAAATTCCCGGGAACATTAAACTCACGTTGTGAGGAGAACTTTTGGATATATGTTGATCAAGGACAAAAAGACATCCAAATATCTTGTCTTCATGTTTTCTTTTTTTTTTTTTTTGTGCAAGCAAAAAGATTTAAGGAATATTGTAGCAAACAAAGGGTAATTGTTTTAGCCCAGATGTTGCTTTTGCACAACAAGCAGGTTACAATGTTCCCACAGAGCTGATGAGCCCAATCAGGGAAATGATTAAAAATTGATTTTGTCCCTGTAATTACAGTATGTAAACTACTTAGCTTGGATTGCAAAGGAAGTGATTTTCTAATTACGTATATACTCTGGTGTCTAATGATTGGTTTTTTGAAGTAATGAAGAGAGAGCACTAACGACTCCTTGGTGTTCTGTTGTTTAAGAAAGACCATCTTTAGAGTAAGCAGCAACAGACAAAGAGTTTAAATTGAATTTTCAACACTGTTAATGTGCACATGGATTTGTTTATTAAAGAGACAGGGAAGTAATTTGATTGGCTCTGCATATCTTGCCTTCTTCTTCTTCTTGTTCTTCGCCTTTTTCAGGTGAAAGCATGTAAAAATATAAGCACTGGTGGGTGAGTGGCTGGCAGGAGCCTCTCCTCTCCTCTCTCATCAGCCCACTGCTAGGAGTCTTACTGGGGTGGGGGCTCAGGTTCCTGATAGCGGCAGCGGCTGCTGTCTGTGTGTCCTAAGAGTATTTTGATCCAACAGGTATCAAATAGATTCTTTGTCCAAGTTGCTGTGCTTCTTGAATAAAAGAGGAGGCTTCCTTTATCAAGCGTGTCTGGGCAGCCCAATGTGATCTGTGTTGAGTCACTTAAGCCATGTCCTGTGATGCTGAGCTCTGCGGCTGCCCCTCCCCCCCGCCATGCATGTGAACACACACAGGCTTACACAATCACACACTCACACAGGTGTTACCTCGAGCTAAGAGGCCTGTCGGCAGCTATTCTAGACCCTGTGGGTTGTGCTGCGGGGGTTTAGGACAGACCAACTTGAGTTCTGAGTGCTCATGCTCTTCTTTGAGACACTTTTTGGTGGTTGAATAACAGTCCCTCTAACAGCTCCTCTGGCAGAAGCTAGAAGAGGTGAATTTCTTGGGTCTTGGAGATGGCTCACCTGGTAGAGCAAACACTGAACTGCATACAAGGACTCGAGTTTGGGTCCCTGGTTACCACATAGGAGCACCTGGACTGGGGAAATTTGAGGAGCAGTGCAGTGGAGCAGTACTTTGGAGTCTTTCTTTCTCTCTCTCTCTCTCCCTCCCTCTCTATCTCTTTCCCTTTCTGTCTCACCCTCTATTTTACAAAAAAAAAAAAAAAAAAGTTCAGCAGGAGTGGAGGGATCTTTTAGCCATAGAATCCTAGCCATCACCCTTCTTCTTCTAGCGTTTGCCCTTCTTCCGTAGCCAGTCAACAGCGTCAGGTTGAGCCTGATGTAAAGTTTCGAGACCTCCTTTGAATCCGGAGAGGTGGCAGTCGTTGACTATGTGGGTCATAGTCTGTCTGTAGCTGCAGGGGCAGTTCGGGTCGTCTCTGGCTCCCCAGCGATGGAACATAGCGGTGCACCAGCCATGGCCTGTTCGATAGCGATTGAGGAGGGCCCAATCATAACGTGCTAGGTCAAAGCCGGGTTGATGGCAAAATAAAAATTGTAGAGGCTGACTTTCTCAGTGGGTATGAGGTAACCCTCAGGAAGTGGCTTTGAGTGGCTTTTGAGAGCAAATATGTGAAGAAATGAGAGATCAGGAGACAACCGAAGGGACAGTTAGCATAATGGTTATGCAAAAGACTTTTATGCCTGAGGCTCTGAGCTTGCAGGTTCAGTCCCCAGCACTACCACAAGCCAGAGCTGAGAAGGGCTTTGGTATAAAAAACCAATTAGTAAATAAGTACAATAAAAATTAAAATAAAATTTTGCTTAGCTTTTGTTATTTTCTAAAGAAAGGAAGGAAGGAAGAAAGAAAGAAAGAGAGAGAGAGAAAGAAAGAAAGGAAAGGCAGCATGCTAATTTCCCTAGAGGAAGGTCCTGTCACATGATGTACACCGAGAATCTCAGGAGTAGGCGAAGAGAGGGAAATGTGGACCTTTATTGTGGTTTTGAGAGAAAGGCAACTCCATAAAGGGTGACAAGCTGGGATTGGCTGGTTTGGGCCATCTTGGCAGGCTTGGGGCCCAGGGACTGCCCCCAGTTGACTGGTGTGTGATCCCAGGGTGATAGAGGCAGGGAGTCATGGGCCCCAGTCTGTGAAGGAGGTGGTGTGGAAGGGGCATCGGCAGGGGCATCGGGGCCAGTGAATTTGTTGTAAAAGGTGTGCCCCTGGGAAGAGCAGTTCCTGCAGGGGTAGCAGAACCCCAGAGGGCAAAGCATGGAACACACCTGGCTACTCCAGCTGTTCCCAGTGGCCATTTATTTTTTTCTTCTTTTGATAAAAGGTGATGCAGAGAGGGAAGGGAGAGACACCCGCAGCGCTACTTCACCACTCAGAAAGATTCCCCCTGTGGGTGGGGACTGAGGGCTTGCATTCGGGTCCTCACACATGGTAACATATTCACTACATCCAGTGTAACACAAACACACACACACATGCATACACATGCACGCACACATGTGCACCTGGTTTCTGGAGCTCTTTGCCCTCATGAGCTGGTGGTTAACGATGGTAGTCTGAGGTCCTGACTGTGGATGGGGCAGCGGGGCTGTCAGTGGAAGTTGGGGGAGGGTGCTATTCCAGATATTAAAATGTGCTGCCTGTGGAAGTGACTGTTTCAGTGGGGTGGTTATTACCTCTGCACCTTTGATTTATGCCATGTTTTTTACTGTCTAACCCCTCCCATCCTTTTTCTGATCTGTTGGTAACTGTGCCAAGCTGGCCTTTTGGACAAATAGCCAGGTGGCCTCTGGTTGGCCCTCACAGTGTGGGGGCCTTGTGGGAGGCAAAGGTGAAAGAAGATATATAATGGAGAGAGAGAGAGAGAGAGAGAGAGAGAGAGAGAGAGAGAGAGAGACCTGCAATACTGTTTCACTATTCCTAAAGCTTTCCCCTGCAGATGGAGACAAGGAGCTTGAACTTGGGTCCTTGCACATTGTTACACGTGTGCTTAACCAGATGCATCACTACTCAGCCCCAACTAGCATGGTCTGTTAATGCAAATTCCCTGCTACTCTAGCCAGCAGGTTATTTGGAGATTGAGCTACCTTGGAGTAGAGGAAGTCACCTTTAGGTAGCCCCCTGCCCCATTTATTGCAGAGAGCACTCTAGAGTTCATAGCCCCCAAAATAGCCACTGGGATTGTGTTGGGACCTGGAGTGAGCACAGTACAAAACTGAGGGCCCAGAGCTGCCAACTGTGTCCCCAGTGGTGACAGTGGTGATGTTTTGAGCTGTAATCAGTGGTGTGAAGCCGAGGATGAGAAGGTGGGACTTCCCCCATGAAGTGTCTCTGTCATTGGAATCTGCAAAAGCTCTGGAGTGAACAGCCTCTGGGGAATAGTTGTAGACTTTTGCAAACCATGAGCCTGGCTATAAAAATCTGAGTCTGTCCCTTACCTCCTGCCACCTTCTCTGAAGTAAGGTTTCTTGTGAGCACAGACGGTCTTTGAGGAGCCAGTCAGGGGCTGGAGTCAGTTGCTTCCAGTGCTGGGACAGGACCACAGAAAACATAAGCAGAGAAATTTGCTTATTCCTTTTCAAGGTTTTTTATGATTTAAAATTAATTAATTAATTACTTTTATTTAGCATGGAGTCAGAGAGAAATTGAGAGGGAAGGGGGAAATAGAAAGGAGAGAGAGAGAGAGAGAGAGAGAGAGAGAGAGAGAGAGAGAGAGAGAGCTGTAGCAGTGCTTTACCATTTGTGAAGCTCCCCGCCCCATAGGTGGTGACTGGGGGCTTGAACCCAGGCTCTTGTACATTGTGACATGTGCGCTTAACCATGTTATCTTTGAATAGAGATGGAGAAAATTGGGGAGGGGAGAGGGAGATAGAGAGGGAGCAAGAGTGAGATCTACAACACTGCTTTACCAATCTTGAAGTGTCCCACCTTGCAAGTGGGGCCCAGTGACTTGAATCCAGGCCCTTGCACACTACTACATGTACTGTACACTTTACAGGGTGAGCCACCACCCTTTGCTCCCTCTCTAGGCTTTCTATTTACCATAATGGCTATTGCAGGTGTTTAGTGCCTGCATGACTCCACTGCTCCCAAGGGCCTTTTTTTTTTTCCTCCAGACAGAGTGAGAGGAAGAGGAAGAGGGAGAGGGGGAGGGGGAGGGGGAGGGGGAGGGGGAGGGGGAGGGGGAGGGAGAGGGAGAGGGAGAGGGAGAGAGAGAGAGAGAGAAAGAAGAGAAGAGAAGAGAAAGGAAGGGAAGGGGAGAGGAGAGGAGAGGAGAGGAGAGGAGAGAGGAGAGGGAAGAGAGAGCAAGGAGGAGAGACAATATTGTACCACCCTATCACTGTGAAGCTTCCCCTTTGTAACTGTTTCCAAGTGATGGCCTGGGCATTAACCTGGGTCCTTGCACAAAGTAATGTGTGTGCTCTACCAGGTGAGACATCTACTACCTCCTCCATCTCAAGGTTTTAATAACTGAATGTTGAATAATCTGATGGAGAAAAGAGGAACTCCAAGGGAGAGGGAGAGAGAGAGAAGAGACAGACTGACTTGGAGCTTCTTTCCTTATTGGACATGGCTGATATGTGAACTTTTGCTTTACATCTTGAGTTGGGCAAGTAAAGATTTGTGTACAAATAGAAATTCCTCTCTCTCTCTCTCTCTTATTTCTTTATTGGGGAATTAGTGTTTTACAGTTGACAGTATATACAATAGTTTTTACATGCATAACATTTCTCGGTTTTCCACATAACAATACAACCCCCACTAGGTCTTCTGTCATCCTTTTCCAGGACCTGTACTCCCCCCCCCCCCACTCCAGCATATTTTACTTTGGTGCAATACACTAACTCCAGTTCAGGTTCTACTTGTGTTTTCTCTTCTGGTCTTGTTTTTCAGCTTCTGCCTGAGACTGAGATCATCCCATATTCATCCCTGTGTTTCTGACTTATTTCACTTAACATGATTTCTTCAAGCTCCATCCAAGATGGGCTGAAAATGATGAAATCAGCATTTTAAATAGCTGAGTAGTATTGCATTGTGTATATATACCGTAACTTGCTCAGCCATTCATCTGTTTTTGGACACCTAGGTTGCTTCCAGGTTTTGGCTATTACAAATTGTGCTGCTATGAACATGGGTATACACAAATCTTTTTGGATGGATGTGTTGGTTTCCTTAGGATATATCCCCAGGAGAGGAATTGCAGGATCATAGGGTAGGTCCATTTCTAGCTTTCTGAGAGTTCTCCAGACTACTCCTCACAGAGGCTGGACCAATTTACATTTCCACCAGCAGTGCAGGAGGGTTCCTTTGACCTCACAACCTCTCTAGCAAGAAATGTCTCTCTTGCACTTTGGGAAAACACTTCTAGCCCACAGGCAGCAAACATCATATTTGGTTGCCAATAATAAATCTTGGAGTTGGGTTGGTATCACAGCCAGTGGTTTGATATCCAGATTTTTGGGGCTTGGGGCTGCTACCCTGGGCTTTGGGAATGCATTTTACTTTTTTTTTTTTTTAAATACCCATTGCTGATGATGAACTGGGACCTCACACATGCATGATCTAACTGCTTTCAGACTCCAGACTCCCTTTTCATTCAAATACATAGAGGGACACACAGAGAGGGAGAAAGATCACACACAGTACCAGAGCTTCCTCGATACCATAATAGTCCCACATTAGTGCCAGGGGCTCAAACCTGGGCTACATGGATGGCAAGGCAGGCTCTACCTGGTAAGTGATTCACCTGGCCCTCAATGCATGCTCTACTTTCCCATTTGCTGAAACGTCCTTGAGTTCATGATGGGATTCTCTTTCTGCAGTGTCAGGGTATATGCTTTCAGTGTCAGGAGAGTATGGTCTTACCAGGGTGGGGGAATCTTTTGCTTTATAAAACCCTTTCTGGAGGTGATTATGCTAAAAGAAATAGGAGGTGAAGGACAACTGTTAGCCCATTTTATACACATGTGGTATAGGTGCTGAAAGTAAAATGAACTTTGCAAAAAAAAATAATAACAATAACCAAACTGTTGAACTTTTTGAACACCAGGGTGGTTATTGGGGGCCTGGGGGCACAGAACTTGTGTGGAGGCAATGGTGCCTTACACATACCATGAAAGGATACTCCTGAAATCTTCTAATTTTGCAGAAACATGGCTGAGTTGCTGATACAAATGGATTAAAAACAAAAACAGAAAACAAACCCTTTCCCATTGTGATAAGACAAATCAATTCTGAACTGACTTGAATGGAACCAGAAATGGGCTGGACTCTTGGAGACCATATAAGGCTATATATATATATATATATATATGTTGTCACCAGGGTTATCACTGGGGCTTGGTGCCAGAACTATGAATCCACCACTGCTATCAGACACTTTGCTTTTTTTCTTTCTATTTTATTTGATATGACAGAGAGAAATTGAGATGGGAGAGGCAGATAAAGAAAGAGACAGAAAGAGGGACAGCTGTAGCTCTGCTTTACCACTTGTGAAGCTTCCCCCCCCTCCCCCCCCCCCCCCCCCCCCCCCGTGGGTGAGGAGCCAGGGCTCAAAGCTAGGCTCTAGGGCATTGTACTGTGTGTACTCAACCAGGTGTGCTTGCCCAGTTCCCCTGGGCTTACTTAAGTTTTGAAGCAGAAGAAGGAAGTAAAAATGCCTCATTGATGGCTGTTTACCTTGTCCTATTTTAGATACGGATGCTCCCCAATAGTCCAGATCTGTGACAGTTACCCTGGTTTGGACTCCCAAGTTCTGCCCTGGTCACTGGACAGATGTGGCCAATTGATTTTGATGTGGATTTTTTTTGGGGGGCTTCCTGGATTATCATTGGAGTTTGGTCCTGGCACTTAAGAAATTCATTGCTCTTGGAAGCCATTTCCCCCCACCCCTTTCATTAGATAAGACAGAAATTGAGAGGGAAGAAGGAGATAGACAGCTGTAGACCTGCTTCACCACTCATGAAGTCTTCCCCCCTACAGGTGGGGAACAGGGGCTCAAACATGGGTCCTTGAGTGTGTCCTTGCACAGAGTACTATGTGTACTCAACCCAGTGTGCCACTACTTGGCCCCCCTGAGGTGGAATTCTGTTCTAGAAGGGCTTTGGAAATTTGTGAGTGAGCTCTCAGTTCCTCACTTTCAAGAGTCTTTCCCCCCCCCCCCCAATTTAATTTAACTTTTTAAATTTTATTTCTTCATTTTGGATAGAGACAGAGAAACTGAAAGGGGAGAGGACGTGGACATATATTCACACAGATAAAGATCGATAGATAGATAGATAGTTAATCTGCAGCACTGCTTGTGAAGCTTTCCCCCCTGCTTGTGGGGACCAGGGGTTTGAACCCAGGTCCTTGTGTATGGTAACTTGCTGGCCCCACTTTCAGAATTCTTAAGTGAGAAACAACAGGACATGCATGAGGGAAAAGGAGGTTGGGAAAGAAAGTCTTTCTTTACTGGCACCTCTCCTTGTGTCCCATCTAGAGAAGAAATGGCTAGAAGCCCCCCTGCTATCTCTCCCTTTCCAGCCTTGTTTTTTGCAGGTGACAATTTCCCACTAAACAAGGCTGAGCAAATTGGGCTGATTGCAGCAAAGGCCACGTAGTTCCCATTTTTAAAATTGCTCAATGAATTGGGGCAGTGGGGCTATTAAATGTTTTTAGTCTCTCAGCTAAGCTAAGCTGTTGCCGTGGATGAATGCCGTGTCTCTGTCTTGTTGAGCAGTTGTCCTGGCCACTGAGGATTTCTAACAGGTCTTATTTTTGCAGTTCCTGCCCACAACGGCTTTAAGAATACCTTTCAGCCAGCAGGGAGCTCCGTTGCTTTAAGACTCTCCAGGTAAGTCATGTTGGTGTTTTGTAGTTTGTTGCAATAGTGTCTGTCTGTGAGTCTGTGGGGGAAATACAAGCTGTTCCTGGGTGGTAGCCTCTGTGCTGGGTAATAGACCTCCTTGTGAACTCAGGTGGGAAGCAGAGAAGCTTCTGGATTTACCCTACCATTTAGGTGGGGGTAATTATGTGATGCCAAGATACGATCATATGAGTTGGCAAAATAGCCCACTGGGATAGGGTACTGCTTTGCCATGTGCATGACTCAGGTTTGAGCCTGTCCCTCACTGTATTGAAGGAAGCTTTGGTGCTATAGTCTCTCTCTCTCTCTCTCTCTCTCTCTCTCTCGCTCGCTCCTTCTCTCTCTCTCTCTCTCTTCCCCATTTTCATTCTCTTTGCCTCACTCCACCAAAAAGACATTATACTACTAGGTAAAGGACTTGTGGGCTATACACTCAATGAAATTTTACTCTGCAATTAAAAAGGTGATGCTGTATTGTTTGTGACAAGATGAGTGAAACTGAAGATGATTGTTTTACTTCAAGTAAGTAAAGAGGTGAAAGTCAAAGTACTGGATGGTTTTAATCTTATGCGGAATAAAGATAACTGAAGTTAAAGAGCTTCTAAGAAAGAAAAGTAAGGGGTTGGGTGGTAGCACACCGAGTTGAGTGCACATATCACAGTGTTCAAGCCCCTGGTCCCCACCCACAGGGGAAAAACTTCGGTAACAGTGAAGCAGTGCTGCAAGTGTCTCTCTTTCTCTCGCCCTCTCTATCTCCCCCCTCTTCTCTGTCTCTACCCAAATAAATAAAAAATAGATTTAAAAAAAGAAAGGAAAGTAACTAAACTATCTCTAAGACTCTGTTTAGTACTATGGTGGTCATCAGAGGGAAGTGGGGAGGACCACAGAAACTTCAGTTGGGGGGGGCTGCACTGAGCTGTGATGAGTGTGATGCTCTGAGAAAGACATGGTGCCAGCAATGGGTTGCAGTCAGGTTAAGCCCTGTGAGGCTGCCTTCTTTCTCTCTTGTGTGATGTCCACCATATTTGCCTAGAATGAGAACCTGGTGGAGATGGTGCCCAAAGTCAGTGGGCCCACCCAAGCGTAACTCTGGTTCCTTTACTCTCCCCTGAGTGGTTCAAGGTTTGACTTGGCCCCAGAGTCTGCCATCTCACATAGACTCAAGCTCACAAACTCAGTGATGGAGTCTTTTCCCTGCATCAAACCGATAGCAACTTAAAAATACCAGAGGCAAGGGGGAGAGCTTATACTTGATGACTATAGTTGCTTCATGTGGAAACTCATCCTGGGATCTAATTAGCCAGATCCACCTTCTCCTGACCACTGGCCTCTGAGTTCAGTACAGAAAGTACAGAAAGCAGGGGAGGGGAGGCCAATAGGGGAATTATACATTCAGAAATTAATTTTATATTTGACTGAATATACATTTTTTTTATTGTGACTTGATCTAACTGAAAAAAAAAAGTGCTTACTTCTTGATTTTGTGGCTATCCCTGGCCATGGATTACTTTTTATTTTGGTTTTTATACAACAGTTCTATTAGAAATTTGCTGTTTTATTCTTACCTTCTTAGTAAAAATCCTTTTATCACACAATGGGTAATTTATATCCATTACCAGGCCTTTCAATCCTTTTCAGTGGGGCTGTCAGTGCCGTTGGCACAGTAATGATTAATGTGATCTAATAATAGTGTGCCATTATATTACCTTAGTAAAACATGTACCAACATCCCATTCGGATCTACCAAATTCATAGCTTCCTATAATATTTTTGTTGAAAGACAGGATTACTATTTTTCAAAGCTGATTCCCCCCCCCTTAACATATTTAATGAAAGTCACGATTCTTTGCTTTAGTAATCCAGGCATGTGACTGGGCTCCCTGGGTGAATTTGACATCTTCAGATGAGAGGTTGGATGGTCTCAGGAATCTCCTAGAGATATTTATTTATTTGCTTGTTTGTTTGTTTAGTTGGGTCTAAGTTGCTTTTCTTGGTGGCAAAAAATAGAAAAAAGAAAAAAAAAAGGGTTTCCAGTCCTTTCTGATGCTTGATGAGGAAATGTGTTTTAGATCAAAAAGAAAATGATTAAGTAATTTGGCTTGAAGCCTCTTTTCCTTCCTCCTCTTCTGTTTGCTCTTCTCTTCTTTCACCTGCCTTGGTTGGTCAGCTGGCAAGTAGGAAAGCTGACCAAGTGAGTGGATGCAGCCTCACTGCCCGTTCCCCATTCCTAGAAGGTCCCCACCTCCCTTATTTACTCCTCTAGTTCTCCACTAGTTTGGTTGGAAGGCAGGACTTCTCGGTTGCTGGCACTCCTGATGCTTGGCACTGAGTGATCTTACCTGTGGGTCTGGCCTGTGCACTAGAAGGTGTCTCAGTTTCTGTACCTGCTGATGCCCCTACATCCCTACTGCCTGGCGCAGCTAGTAGCTCCCCCTCCTCCCACTGTGATGGTCCACAATGTCTCTGAACATTACTGTGTGTCTCTCCTGGGTCGGAGACCTACTGGCTTAGTGTGACAGGAACATAAACAGATATTCTTGGGCTGGAGGGAATTCCAGCAGCCTTCTAGAGTTCTGTGGTCCTTCTGAAGGTAGCTTAGGCTGTGGGCAAGAGTGTGAATGAGGGCTACAAGTTGTATCCTTTTACTGGCTGGAATCTACTCCTTTCACTTCTCTGCTCACTCTCCCTGTGCTGTCACAGAGCCTGGCCTAAGTCTTAGCTTCTTCCACTTAAATCCCATTGTAATCATGCCTGTGATTGATAACATTCCATCTTTTCAAAGGGCTTTAAAATCTGTGTCAACCAAGAATGACATTATTGTAATGCCAGCAAGATATATTCAAACAATTACACACTAAAATCAAAGTGGGAAGGTTGTGCCTTTGTGATGTGGCATTAGCATGTCAGTCCCCAGAAATCTTAAGTGGCAAAATACATGAGAAGAAACGGGTTTTGCCCTTGATACCACTGTGCTCTGAAAGCAGACTGAATATCTGGGCTTCTTAGAGCTAGAAGTTAGGGGGTGGGGGGAGGTAAGGATGGAGGAAAAGGAGAGGGAGAAAGAGCAAGAGAGAGGAGAGATCTTTGTTTTTGATTCAGAACAAAAATTACTCCTGCAACATTGGCTCAAAATATGCAATCAACTGAAATCAGGAACCATATTTTGAATACAAAATTTAAATTGAGACACTTGATTCTTGATATGTGTGCACCCACGTACGTGTGTATATTTAAGACAAGAAAGCATTTGTTATAAAAATATTGCTTGTAGTATTCACCCTCAAATGATACTGCCACATTGGAATACATTTTTTTTGTTCCATTAGTATTTCTGTAGAAGACACTCTTGTTTGTTTTTAGAACAGATCCTTGATGATAACAAACGAGGAAATGACTCTGATCTACCTTCCTTTTAGGAGGATTGAAAATACATTCCCAGGGCTGGGTGGTGGTGCCCTGGGTTAAGTGCACGTAGTGCAGAGCACAAGACTGGAGTAAGGATCCCAGTTCGAGCTCCTGGTTCCCCACCTGCAGGGGTGTCGCTTCGCAAGCAGTGAAGCATGTCTGGAGTGTCTATCTTTCTCTCCCCCTCTGTCTTCCCCACCTCTCTTGATTTCTCTCTGTCCTATTCAACAACAGCAGTGGCAGCGGGAACAGCAGCAATGGGAAAAAAATGGCTGCTAGGAGCAATGGATTCATAGTGCAGGTACCAAGCCCCCAGTGATAACCCTGTAGGAAAAACATTAATTAGTTAATTAAAAAAATAAAAATATATGTATATTTCCAATCTGAGGATTTCAGATGTTTGGTGCAGGAAGCTTTTTGGCAACTCATTCTATTGCTGGCTTCTGTTATGTTTCCCATGCTACAGTGTAAACCTGGAAATTCCTGGGATGCTGTCACACATAGCGACTTCTCAGTAGACCTTTGGTGCTTGGAAGGGTGGATGGGTAGATAGATGGATACATTAATAACTGAGTGGGTGGATGATGGGACTCAATATTAAGCCCTCCCAGAGACTTAGAAAAAAAGGGACTGGGTGGTGGTGCATCTGGTTAAGTGTACATGTACATAGAATGAAGTGCAAAGACCCATGTAAGGACCCGTTCAAGGATCCAAGTTCAAGGCCCTGACTCCCCAACTGCAGGGGAGTAGTTTCATAAGTGGTGAAACAGGTCTGCAGGTGCCTCTCTTTCTCCCTTTCTGCCTCCCCATCCTCTCTCTATTTTATCCAGTAAAAATAGAAAGAAAAAGAAAAGAAAAGAAAGAAACTTAGAATAAATAGTACACTTTGTGACCCAAACTAAATCCTGCCATTTACCATCTTTTTACCCCTTTGTGTCACGGATGTTCATATGTGTGTGTACACACACACACACACACACACACACACACACACACACACACACTAGTTTAGTTGTAGAGAGACATTCTCATTATTTCTTCTTTTTGGTTCACTTTTTAAAATTGAAAAATGGTGTCAGGCAATTTCTGTGAGCTGCAACCACATGGGTGCCTTGCTGTAAAAATACCTTCCAAAGCCCACACAAACACATACACACAGATGCCTAGAACTGAAGACACGTAGGCAGGATAGGAGAAGGTGACCTCTTCTAGAGTGGGACATGGGCAAGGAGTTTATAGGGCTCCAAAGACTTCCTATCCAGATGCCTGCTTGTCTGCTTCCTGGGCAAGACTTTGTAAACTATATTGTAGCTGATATTCTTTCAGAGACTCCTGTGCATCCTCACCTGGCTCACCACACCCCAGATTGGTGGCCCCAGTGGATGCTCAATTGTGATTTGGTATATGAAGTTTTTTTAAATGTGTTTTTATTGTGTATTTGTTTTGGATAGAGACAGAGAGAAATTTAGAGTGGAGAGGAAGACAGATAGATAGATAGATAGATAGATAGAGAAAGATAGAGAGAGAATAAAAACAAGACACCTGCAGCACTGCTTCACTGCTCATGAAGCTTTCCTGCAGATGGGAACCAAGGGCTTGAACCTAGATCCTTGAACACTGCAATGTGTGCACTCAACCAGGTACGCCACCACCCAGCCCTGGTTCAGGATTTTCGTTTTGTTTTGTAGTAACTCATTCCTTTACTAGTCTGGTCCCTGTACTACAGTGTAAAACCTGGAAATTTCTGGGGTGTTTATTTATTTTGATAGGACAGAAAGAAATTGAGATGGGAAGAGGGGAGAGAGGGTGAGGGTGAGGGTAGGGGAGGGAGGGAAGGGAGAGAGAGAGGGAGAAAGAGAGGGAGAAAGAGAGGGAGAGGGGGAGGAAGAGGGGGAGGGAGAGGGGGAGAGGGAGAGAGGGAGGGAGAGCGGGAGAGACAGGGGAAGAGAGAGGGGGAGAGAGAGGGGGAGAGGGAGGGAGAGGGAGAGGGAGAGAGGGATGGGGAGAGAGGGATGGGGGGAGAGAGAGAGAGAGAGGGAGGGAGAGAGAGAGAGAGAGAGAAACCTGTAGCACTGTTTCACCAATTGTGAAGTTTCCTACCTGGCAGGACTTATCCCAGCTCCTTGCTCAACTGTGTGTATAGCCACCCAGTTCCAAGATTTTGTCTTATGCACAGTGAATTCTCAGTAGACCTCTGGTGATTGGAAGGGTGGGTGGGCAAATGGTTAGGTAGATGAATCATTGGATTGGTCAGCCCTCTAGAAACAAAGCTGAGGTTCTAGATGGTGGGGTTTCCAAGTCCAAGCACAGAAGGTACCTGCCTATTGCAAAATATTCCTCTCCCTGAGCTTAGAAAGGCATCCCACCTTGAACTTTTAAATGACTGCAAATTGGGCAGCATAACAGTGTTGTGTCAGAGAATGACACAGAAGAGAAACAAATGAACTCCAAACCTGGCAACTTATGGCAAAGGTCTGAACTCTGAGTCACCTTTCCTGCCTGGTTCACTGCTCACCAACAGTATGGAGAGGCATCAAGTGATTTGGTTCTTACTGTGCCTCAGTTTCCTCATCCATACATTGAGAATGTCAATAACGATATTGCGGTCAATGGGAAGAGGCATCTGTGTGAATCACTTCAAATAATGCCTAGCTTAAAGTAGGCATTTAATTGAAATTTCCTCCCTCCCTCCATCCCTTCTTTCCTTCCTTCCTTCCTTCCTTCCTCCCTCCCTCCCTCCCTCCCTTCCTTCTTTTCTTTTTTTATTCTTTTCTTTCTTTTTAAAAAATCATCTTTATTTATTTATTGGATAAAGACAACCGGAAATTGAGATGGAAGGGGTGAAAGAGAGGGAGAGAGAGGGGGAGAGAGGGAGAGACACCTGCAACACTGTTTCACTGCTAATGAAGTTTTCCCCCTGCAGGTGGAGGAATGGGAGCTCAAACCTGCGTCTTTGCTCATTGTAGCATGTGCTTTTAACCAGGTGTGCCACCACCCACCCCCTTCTTTTCTTTTTTCTTTTTTTAACTAGACAACTGCTCAGTTCTGGCTAATGGTGGTGCTTAGAATTGAACCTGGGATCTCACAGCCTCAGAACATGAGAGTCTTTTTTGCATAACCATTATGTTATCTCCACCACCAAAGGAGGGATTTAATAATGTGTTATTGTTACTATTATTATTTTTCTTTTCTTATTTAGTCACCCCCCACCCTGACTGCTCCAAGATTAATGAAGGCATGGGCCATTATAAGGTCATTTGTCTTTCTCCCTGAGGCTTCTACATTCACTAGAAGTTCTAAAATGTTGCCAGGCCTGTGGTCTTCCCAGTAACCCCCCCTCACCACGGGGGGCTCTTGGTTAGCAAGTTCAGAGACTGTCAGTAAGGGTGGTGAGTTTCCTCAGTCAGCTTCCTCATCCCCTTTCCTTTGTGAAGAAGCAGTGTTGACACACC
Organism: Erinaceus europaeus; assembly: GCF_950295315.1. Classification (NCBI taxonomy): domain Eukaryota; kingdom Metazoa; phylum Chordata; class Mammalia; order Eulipotyphla; family Erinaceidae; genus Erinaceus; species Erinaceus europaeus. The sequence continues at coordinate 178,744,840 of NC_080163.1, forward strand.
GCTGGGGGTTTGGGCTTTGCTTGGTGCTGGGGATGAGCATTCCAGGGATGGAGGCCATGTGGTGCTGGTGTGTGGGAACAGCCAGCTCCTGAAGAGAGGAGAGGTCCTGGGCTGTTCTCTCCCATCCCTTCCAAGGGAGACTGCTCTATGCCATGGAGGCCCACACATGTGGCTCTTTGCTGCATCCACTGAAATTTAATGTTTTGCCTTGGGTTTATTATGTATGCAAGTATCTTGCTGATAAATTACATGTGTAATTGTACCGTCGTAACCACTGCTAGTCAGTGACAACATATAATTAAACTTACCCTTGTAGTCATTGAACTCTTCCATCCCTGACAAGATCACTGACCACTCTGAGGAGGGTGCATCTCCCTGGATGAGCTGTGCAAGTGCGGTGTGGTCTCACCACTCTCTCCCAGAGCACCAAAGGGCCTGCCATACACATGCCCTGCACTGGCAGACTCCTTTTGGCTCCTTCCAGAAGCTTGTGATAGGAGGATTGTAAGACCAGAAATACTTCTTTCTGTATCTGTATCCAAATAATTATTACCCCAGTATGAGTGCTTGGTTAAACACTTGAATAGATACATTTTAGATGTTTTTTTTTTTAATTGTCTCTCAAGTTTTCACATACAACCTAGTGTCCATCCACTCACTGACCTTAAGAGAATGGCTACTATGCTGCCCTTATTATACCCTATACCAGGGCTTGGTAAACTATGGCCTGTGGGCCTCCTTCAGTGTATTCATTATTTAAAATAATCAGTATACACAACTTAGAATTTACCATGCTGACCATTTTCAGAGTGCAGTGCAATTGCGTTCAATACATTTGCATTGCTGTGTACCTGTTAGCATTGTCTGTCTCCAAAATTCTATTTTTTAAAAAATATTATTATGAAGACTATACTTTCATGGATCATTACTATAGTTTGTTAAAATATTATTATTATTATTATTATTTATTGGATAGAGACTGAGAGAAATTGAGTGTGAAGGGGGGCTAGAGGAGGAGAGAAAGAGAGACACCTGCAACTCTGCTTCATGACTTGTACAGCTTTCCCCTTGTGGGTGAGGCCCAGGGGCTTGAACCCAGGTCCTTATATACTGTGGTGTATGCGCTTAACCAGGTGTGCTACCATCTGGTCCCTAGAATTCTTTTCATCATCCCATACTTAAATTCTGTATCCACTAAGCAGTAATCCCTCACCTCTTTCTTTCTCCACCCTCTGGCAGTCACTACTCTACTTTCTGTCTGTGGACTTAACTATCATAGGCATCTCACCTAAGGGAGATCATATAATATTCACCTTTTTCTGACTGCTTTAGTTTTTCTAGCTTTATGTCCTCAGGATTCATCCAGGCAGCATGTGGCAGGATTTCTTTCCTTTATTGAGGCTGTATAGAAGTTCATTCCTTCCCTCCTCCCATCCAGTCATCTCTCTGAGCATACACAGAACATTATGTTTATCCATTCTTTTATCCACTGCTTGAATACTGTGAGTAATACTTCTATAAATGTGGCATACAAGTAGTTCTTAAAGACTTTGATTCCAACATATATATATCCAAACCCAAAGTGGGATTGTTTGATCTTATGTGATAGCTTTTAATATTTTGAAGAGATGTCATATTGTTTTCTGTAGTGGTTTTATAATCCCACCAGCACAAGGAGTACACAAGGGGCTACAATTTCTCTGTATCCTCACTAACACTTACTTTCTGTCTTTGGATAGTATCCATCCTGAGTGAGGTGGTATTGCATTGTGCTTTTGCTATTTTTGTACAGCCTGGAAGCTAAGAATGGCTTTCACACTTGGAAATGATTAGGAACAAAAAATTGAGAGAAATGTTTCATGACACATTTGAAGTATATGAGATTCAGGTTCTAATGTTAAGAGACAAAGTTTTCTTGGTGTGCAGGCTCTGCCACTCATTTCTATCTTGTAGGTGACTGCTGTCACACTGTTATGGTAGAGTTGGGCAGTTGAGACAGAAGCCATGTGGCTTGTAAAGCCAAAATATTTTCCCAATTGACTCTTTATAGAAAACATGGACTGAACCTGCAGTACAGAAAGACCTTGCTACTGTGTATCTTGTTTAATAAGCCCAGTAGCCTACCAGGCAGGCAAAAACAAAACAAAGCAAAACAAAACAAAACAAAAAACAAAACCCTTGAGGTTCAGTGAAGGGAAAGTATTTCACAGGTGTGGTCAAACTATGTTGCTGGTAGCAGGATACACATGTTATCATGTGTGAAGACCCAGGTTTCCACCTGTAGGGGGAAGCTTCATAAGTGGCAGAGTAGTGCTGCAGGTCTCTCTCTTTCTTTCTCAGAACAAAAGGAAACAAAATGTTTGCTAGGAATGGCAGAGTCATCTTGTAGGCACTGAGTCCCAGCAATAACCCTGGTGGCAATAATAAATGAAGTAAAATAATAGTAGTTAAAAAATGTTTTGCACAAGTCACACATCTGAAAATGGCTAAAATAAGATGCTTATGGGTCTCTCATGGCTCCACATTTTCACTCTTTTATTATATTTTCACTTTTAAAAGATTTTGTTTAGGGGGCCGGGGAGTAGTAATTCGGGTTAAGCATACATGGTGCGAAATGCACATGGTGCAAAGTTCAAGGACCAGCATAAGGATCTGGGTTTGAGCCCACAGCTCCCCACCTGTGTGGGGGGGTGGCTTCACAAGCAGTGAAGCAGGTCTGTAGGTGTCTGTATTTCTCTCCCTCTCTCTGTCTCCCCCTCCTTTCTTGAATTCTCTCTGTCCTGACAGCAATAACAATAAGAATACTAACAACAAGAATACTAACAACAGCAATGATAAACAACAAGGACAATAAAAGGGGAAAAATAGCCTCCAGGAGCAGTGGATTCATAGTGAAGGCACCGAGTCCCATTGATAACCCTGAAGACAAAAAAAAAAAAAAAAGATTTTGCTTCTCTTTTTGTTAATTTTTCTCTCCCCTTTCTTTTAGTAGTTATTTAGCACACTTTTGCAAAATCATAAGATTTCAGGGGTGCCGTTTCACAGCCACACATGGTTAATGCACATCACTTACCCTTTACCACTAAAGTTCTGTGTCCTGACCCTGCCCTCATTTATAAGAAGAACTCTGGTGGTTCACTGTTTTTAAATGTTTTTATAATGTAAGAGGGAGAGTGTGTGTGTGTGTGTGTGTGTATGAGAGAGAGAGACAGAGAGAGAAACAGAGAGATGCGGACAAACCAGAGAGGTCCTCCAGCCTATGTGGAGTTAGAGATTGAACCCAAGACGTCTGGCACATAAGCATATCTTCTGCATGCTGTACCCCCTCCTGCACCAACACTTTATTCTTCTTCTTATATTTGTAGAGGGGATTAATGGTTCACAGTAAATACAGTTGTTGATACATGTGTAACATTTCTCAGTTTTCTGCAAAATACTCTCATCTGCAGCCTAGTCCTCCTCCATCATCATTTACCAGGACCTGAAAGCTGCCTCCTCACCCCCAGCCAAGTCCTTTGTTTTGATGCAATACACAAACTCCAGTCCCAGTTCTGATTTGTGTTTCCCCTTCTATTCTTTTTTCTCAATTTCTGTGTATGAGGGGCATCATCCCATATTCATCTTTCTCTTTCTGGCTTATCTTACTTAACATGATTCCTTCAAGCTGCATTCAACATGAGATGAATCCATCTTTTTAATATCCAAGTAGTATTCCATTATGTATATATAACACAACTTTCTCAGCCACTCAGCTGTTGTGGGACGCCTATCTCGCTTCCAGATTTTGACTAATACAAATTGTGCTGCTATGTATATATGTATACACAGATACTTTTAGATAGGTGTGTTTGATCCCTTAGGCTATATCCCAAGGAAGCCAGGTCATAGGGTAGGTCCATTTCTAGCCTTTTGACAGTTCTCCAAACTGCTCTCCACAGGGGTTTGCCCAATTTACATTCCCAACAGCATGCATCAATACTTTAAGTATCATGTGAGGGGATAGGGAGACCATATAATGGTTATGCAGAGGACTTGGATGCCTAAAGGTCCCACGTTCAGTCCCTAGCACCATGATAAGCCGGAGCTGAGCAGTACTCTGGAGTTTCTCTCTGTGTCTTTCTCTCTCTGTATCTCATTAAAGTAAAATAAATAAAATTTTTGAAAATATATGATCATGTAAAGATCACCTTTCCGAGGGAGTGCTTACTCTTTTTTTCAGTAAGCCTGAGGTCAGGTCCTAGTTGAAAAAGACTTGTTAGCACCAGGTGGTGGCACACATGACTGAACACACATGCTACAATGTGTAAGGACTGGGGTTCAAGCCTTTAGTTCCCACCTGCAAATGGGGAAGCTTCATGAGTGGTGAAGCAATGCTGCAGGTGTCTCCCTTTCTCGCTCCTTCTCTATCCCCCCCGCCCATTTCTCTCTGTCTCCATCCAAATAAATAGATTGACATCAAGAAAAGAAAGGGAGTTTGGCGGTAGCACAGTGGGTTAAGAGCACATGGTGCAAAGCACAAGGACTGGCTTAAGGATCTTGGTTCGAGCCCCCAGCTCCCCACCTGAAGGGGAGTTGCTTCACAAGCGGTGAAGCAGGTGTCTATCTTTCTCTCCCCGTCTCTGTTTTCCCCTCCTCTCTCCATTTCTCTCTGTCTTACCCAACAATGACTACAACAATAAAAAAAAAAAAAAAAAAAAAAAAACAAGGGCAACAAAAGGGAATAAATAAAAGAAATTAAAGGGGAAAAAAAAGGCTTGTCTTTATGCTAAACTGCAGTCACTTAGATACTGACCCCCTGAGAAAGAAGACAGCTTGAACCGGGTGTTAGGGGATCTGTCTTTTGACAGACTTCTCTCATTTGAATCTCAGAAGCTCCCATCACCCATAGTGCATTGAGCTTCTGTTGGCTGAGACGCTGTGGAAAGGAGAAGCTTCAGGATACCCGAGAGTCTACATGTGCAGTGCTTCTTTGGGATTAAAAGAGATCAATAACTTCCCTTTGCATTAAAAAAAAGCAAGTTATTTCCTCTACCCAGAGGAAAGAAAGCTGGGGGGTCCAGAAGAACATGCTGATTGATTCCTCTCCATTTTCCTTTGGATCACACGTTGTTTGGCACGAGTCCTAGCACAGCTATATTTGTCTCACTCTGTGTCTTCATCTCCTGATGTGGAGGTCAGCCCTCTATTTCCCAGAGGCAGCCTTGGGCACCGCCTTTGCCTCTTGGGTTCAGATGGCCAGCTGCTACTAATGAGGGGTCAGCCGGTTTTTCTCTCTCTCTTTCTCCTTCCCTCCTCCCCTGCTGCTCACCACTCTCTTGATCCACAGAGATGTGCAGACTTGGTACCAGGAAACTTCTGCTACTTTTCGTTATAGAAGATAGAGTGTAAATAGTCATTTGTTCTTCCTCCAATGGAGAGAAAAGCCGGAGTTGGGTTTTTTTTTTTTTTTTTAACCTATCTGTGTGCATTAGAGGAATTAATGTCTCAAAGTATTTAGGAGAGGTTGCTGGGCTCTGGGGAGAATGGCTAGTCTAGAGCCAGTCTCAGGCAAAGAGAAGTGATTCCCTTTTTGTGTTTGGGGATACCTGCCATCTCTCCCCACAAATAACTACTGTTTATGGACAAGAAGCTTGACCAAGCCATAGTGTGAAATATAGTAGCATTCTTCACGGCTGTGAGCTCAATTCAGTACTTCAGGATTCCTATACATCTAGTTTCTGGCTCAATTCTTTTTACAAGAAAGTCTAATCATCTGAGTTGGATTGTGTTTATCAAGCAGCATGATATCCCACTGAAAGGAAGATGATGATGCTTTTAGATTTTGAGTTTTTATCCCAGGAAACTATTTTCCCACTTTATTGGGGGATCAGTGGTTAATGGTGACGACAGTGTAGTTGTTGACACATGGATACAACTTTTCATCTCCCTGTGATAGATGTCTGCAAACTCCCTTTCCCATAACCTAGGTCTGTTTCAAATATTATGTATCAGAACCTTCAAGTCTCTCCACCCCATTCCTTCATCATGTTCCCCAGAGTCCTTTGCTTTGGTGCAATATGGCACACCCAGTCCAAGTCTTACATTGCTATTCTTTCTTTCTTTCTTTCTTTCTTTCTTTCTTTCTTTCTTTCTTTCTTTCTTCCTTCCTTCCTTCCTTCCTTCCTTCCTTCCTTTCTTTCTCTTTCTTTTCCTCTCTTTCTCTCTTCCCTTTCTTTATCTCTTCTTTTTTTCTTTCTTTCATTTATTAATGAGAAAGATGTTAGAGAGAGAGCGAGAGGGAGAGAGAGAGAGAGAGAGAGAGAGAGAGAGAGAACCAGACATCACTCTGGTTCATGTATTGCTGGGGATTGAATTCAGGACCTCTTGCTTGAGAGACCAATGTTTTATCCACTGCACCATCTCTCGGACCACACTATACACTTTCTGTCCTAGTTTCTTAAGTTACATCTATGAATGAGGTCATATGTTATTTATTTCCCTCTTTTTGACTTATTTCACTTAACGTGTCTTCAAAACAAGGCAAAGGAGATGACTTCATCATTTTAAACAGCTATACAGTAGTCATTTGTGTATATCTACCACAATTTTCTTAGCCACTCATCTGTTATTGGGCATCTAAGTTGCTTCCAAGTTTGAGTTATTACAATTTGTGCTGTTATTAATGTATATGTACACAGGTCTCTTTGGATAGATGTCTTTGTCTCCTATGAATATATTCCCAGGAGAAGGATTGCCCAGCCATAGAACTGGTTCTTTTCTAATATTCTGATGAGTCTCCAGACTGTTTATTTCACAGTAGCCCAGAACATTTATTTACAGTGATGCCTCACACCAGATGCCCGCACCTAGTAGGTGCTTGGTATATGCCTAAAGAATTAATGGGGGTGGTAATTGCTTTGTGCTTTTTGTGAGAATAAGTGGAAGGAATGAGTGATAATGTCTACACATGTGATTTGGTAGTGGGGCTATCTATCAATGATGTTTGGTCCTCTTTAAAGATGGGCCAAAATTTGTTCTCTTTCTGTCCATAGTCCAGCTCCATGTGACCTTAGATGTTTGCTTCTTCTAACTCCGATGACTATTCTCATTTTCCCTGCAGCTGCCAGCCAACCCTTTATCTGGGGGTTCCCTATGATCAACACTGGGAAATGAGAGGTGGTGTCTACCACTGATGAGCTGGCAGCACAGAGGGGAGGAAACTCAAGGCAAGAAGACGAGTTGATTTTGTGTGGGTGTATATGAATGAGGTGGTGGTTAGTGGAGGGGTACATATTGAACTTCGCCTGACTCCAAAGCCGTTTCTTTTTTCTTCCTGAAATGCTGCAGGAATCTAATCTTGTTTACTTCTGTTTAGGGGGGTGGGCTATTTCACATCTAGAAACATAAAACAACACTCTTACCACTGAGCTGGGCTCAACAGTGTCATTTTGTGTTTAACAATAATTGGAGAAAACATCCAGAGTGAAATCACACATGTTGCAGATGCTGGAATCATCCTCCCAAGCTCCACTCATGTGGCTCAGGGTAGGGGCAGCTGGTGGGGTGAGCTCAGTGGGTCTCCCACCTTACTGGACTTTAAAATCACCTGGAGAGCTTGTGAAGCACAGCTTTGGACCTAAACACAGATTTTCTGCTTCAGAAGATCTGAAGTGGGGTCCACAGTTTTGACTTTCTAACAACTTCCAGCTAATGTTGCTGCTACTGTTTTAGGGATTGTACTTGCAGAACCACTCATCTGATGTCAACAGCTCAGCTGAGAGAACACAGATGGGTAAGGGAGGAGCAGTCTCAGGCTCTGGACATGCCCACCCTCTTTCCCGGTCACTCTATGCTCTCCCATGATATGCCGTGATCTTCCTAGTGAGCCCTTGTTTGAAAAATATTAAGGGTAGAAAAATATGTTTGCAAACCTTGGATGTGGAAACAAGATTTCTTTCTTTTCTTTTTCTTCTTTTTTTCAATTGTCACCAGGTTACAGCTGGGACTCAGTGACTATGACATATCAACCATTCCTGGTGGAATTTTTTTTTCTTTTTTTCTTTTGCTGTTTCCTGTTATTTGATAGGACAGAGAAAAATTCACAGGGCAAGGGGGAACTCAGAAAGAGAAAGAAAGATACCTGCCGTACTGATTCTCTACTTGTGAAGTTTCTCTCTTGCAGGTGGGAATTGGGGACTTGAACCTGGGTCTCTTTCACATGGCACCACATAAGCTCAGTTGGGTGTGCCACTGCTTGACTTTTCCCAAATTGAGAGAAAACCCAGCATGTTCCTGGGTCCTTTTTGTTGCCAGATGTGGTGCACTTGCTCCCCATCCTGTCCTGTTCCACTTGTGTCAACATGTCACAAGTTCTCTCTCACCTCTGAAAGCTCACTCCCGGAGGGTGGGGGTGGGGGCTTTGTGGAGCTGGGCTGGGTGGTGGTCGCTCGGTTTATAGTGAAATCCCTTGTGGGCAGCTGTTAGTGCTTGTCGACTGTTTACCAAGTGCCAGGCACTGTGCTCGTTTTAGAAGCGTGACCTCATTTAATTCTCAGAATGACCTCATGAGAGAAGGACTATCACCATCCTATTTTGTGTGTATTCCAAGTATTTGATGCTGCCTCCTGGATTAAGACAATGTAGACTGCAGATGAACGTTGCAGAGGGCTAGTCTGAAGAGAAGCAAGAATCATTGTTGGGAAAAGTAGTGGTGTTTGGTGGCCAAGACTTGACCTTGATGGTCTTTAAGGAAGAGAACAGAACACATCCCATTGGTTCAACAGATGCATCTAAAGATGGATCTGGGTCAGGTGACAGAACTCAGAGCCCTTGGCTTCCTAAAGCTGCTGGCCCCTGAGAAGAGGTCACCTCATTTGTCCTTGGTCAGAGTTCCAGTTGACAGAGGTCTCCTGGGGAGAATTGACTGGTGAACTTTCTCTTGATGAGGCCCCGTTCCTTGGGCCCTTTATGGTGCAGAGGTATCTAGGGGAGAGCCTGGGAACATGATGAGTGGAATTGCTCTGGGTCCTAGTTATGCTTCTGTGGCTGCTGCTTCAACCACAGAGCTCTGGCTTAGCCAGCCCTCAGCTGGCTCTCTGTGCCCAGTCCCCTAAGGGACCAGGAATGCATCCAACATCACAGGTTCATGCTAAGACATCATGTCAGAGCTCATTGCGCTCTCTCTCTGTTTACCTAGTGTGCTGTGGTCAGAGTTGAGGAGTAGGGAACTCATATTCTTCCAGGTGGTGCCTGGGTCCCACTGTGGGGAGTGGGGTGGGGGTACAGGATCATTCAGTCCTTTAAGTCACCTGCTGTCATGCTTGCATCTGCTCTGAGCCTCCATGATGTGACTTAGACCTGGGGGTTTCAAGATAGCATCTGGCAACAGGGGGTGGGGGATGTAGAAGCACAGCTCACCAGCAAAAGCCCACTGAGAAGGTGTTTGAAATGAGGAGACCCTGATCAAGCTCAAGGTCCCATTCAAGGAAGTCCCTCCTATGGTCACAACAGGCTGCATTCCCTCGTGATGCTGATGGGGAGGCTCTTCCTTGGAAATTTTTGTCATCTTGAAGCTCCATGCCACAACCAGGCCACACATCTTCCCTTCAGTATCGGCTTTTCACCTTCAACTTATAAATTGCTGGACCTAACCAGAAGCTGATTGGGAAGTCTGACTATGATATTGTTGTTAGATCTTATTACAAAAGTTTATCTAAATACATACAATTAGTACATGTCTGGCAAAAACTGTCTGCGAAAATACTTTTCTTACCATAACTTGGTGGGTGGCCCATGCACTGCCACTTCCCCTTCCCTTCCCCTCCCCTCCCCTTCCCTTCCCTTTTCCTCCCTTCCCCTCCCTTCCTTTCCCTCCCCTGCCCTCCCCTTCCCTTCCTTTCTCTCCTTTTACCTTTTTTCCTTAAACAACTTTTAAAAAGTTTTTATTTTATTTATTTTGGATAGATACAGAGAGAAATTGAGAGGGAAAGGGAAGGTAGGATTGCTTTATCAACTGTGAGGCTTCCCCCCCTCCCCGGCAGGTGGGGACTGGGGCCTTGAACCTGGGCTCTTACACATTATAATGTGTGTACTCAACCAGGTATAGTACTTCTTGGCCTTCCAAATAAGTACCTCATGCTAACCTATTGTGTCACTGGAGCTCTGATGCCTGCCCAGCCTGCCTGCCTGCCTTCCTTCCTTCCTTCCTTCCTTCCTTCCTTCCTTCCTTCCTTCCTTCCTTCCTTTATGCTCTTTCTTTCTTTCTTTCTTTCTTTCTTTCTTTCTTTCTTTCTTTCTTTCTTTCTTTCTTTCTTTCTTTCTTTCTTTCTTTCTTTTCTCCCTTTGCCTCCAGGGTTATTGCTGGGACTTGGTACCTACTCTACATATCTACTGCTCCTGGGAGCCATTTTTTCCATTTTCTTCCCCTTGTTGTTGTTCTTATTGTTGTTGGCTAGGACAAAGAGAAATTGAAAGAGGAGGGAAAGACAGAGGCAGGGGGAGAGAGATAGACCTGCTTCACTGCTTGTGAAGTAACCATCCTGCAGATGGGGAACTGGGGACTCAAACCTGGATCCTTACACTGGTCCTTGGCTTTGCACCATGTGCACTTAACACACCAGCCCCCCATTCATTCATTCATTCATTCATTCATTCATTCATTCTCTCTTTTTTATTTTTTGAGTCCTTGAGGGTTTCATGACTCAACTTTGAGAAGATTTTTTGATTTTGATGATTGATATGACTTGAGTGGAATCCTATGAGAGAGGAGATAAATTTTTCCCACCAACAGAGATGGAGGTACCGCCTATGTGGAGGGGGAAGGATACACCCAATTTTTCTGCTGGGAGAGCATGAGAACAAAGCTGAAGGAGCAGGCATGTATATTTTTCTCTCTTTCTTTTTGACATCAGGATTATTGCTGGGACTCAGTATCTGCAAGACTCCATAAGTGTAGGCAGCCATTTTGTCCCCTTTTAGATAGAGGGAAGAAGGAAGGGAGGAAGGGAGAGAGGGAGAGAGGAAGAGAAGAGACACTGCAGCCCATGAATTTTTGTCTCAGAGAAGATGACAGTTCAGTTAGGCGAATGTCTATAGTGGGTGAGATTGCCCCCTCAGGTGGCCCCTTCTCCAAGTGAACAACTAGGGCCATAAACTTGCCCAAAATAAATAAATAAATAAAATTAAAAGAATTCCAAACAAAATAGAAGCAAGCAAACTGTTTGTATGACTTATGAGAACTATGGTGGTTATCTTTGGGTGGTGGGAGGGTGGGTGGGTGTGGTGGGGGACTATACATTGTAATCTCACAATAACAAACTACTACTAATAACAAAGAATAAAACACAAAATCTCCAAAGAGTATGTGGAACTAGGACCCTTGACCTTATGAGTTGATTTCCATACAGATTTCATGCCCACTAGGAAGCCCACCAGGTCCTCTCTGGCACTCTTTCCCCTTTGCAACAGCGGGTTTATTCTAAACACCCATTAGAAATCAAAGATACATCTGAGCTCAGCTTGGCCTCCAGGTGTGAATCTGAACCAGAGTGGGTGTGCCCAGGCTGTCCCCATCTGGGGTCATGTGCCACAGCACTATCTGTGTGTATGTAATGGGGGGGGGAGGCATGTTCCTCCTGCACCTCAACTTGCAGTGCAGAGGGTCCTAAAACTGGGGTGGGCCTGACCCAGAATTTGGAGCTGAATTCCTGTCTCCCTGTCCAGGATATATTTTTTAAAAAATATATTTATTTATCTGAGAGAGAGAGAAGGAGAGAAAAGGAAGAGAAATATAGCACCAGAATATCACATACGATGCTGGGGATTGAATTTAAGACCTCAGTACTCTTAGGTTCAACACTCTTACTGCTATACCACCTCCTCGCCTACAAATCATCGATGATTTTTCAGATATAGGTCTAATGTGTAGGCTATGTCCTCCACCTGTCTCTCAAACAGAGACTCTCCTGGTGGCTGTTGGCAGAAGAATTTCCTAATACTAATAGCTATGGGCAAGGGACCCTGACAATGCCATTAGGGGAGAAAGGTTTGCTGGGACCTTTCTGCCTTGCTCCATAGAAACTCTTTTGGAATATGGGGGACTTGGATGACTTATTATTTTGGTGGTTTAGGAATGATTGGAATAGCCTGTTTGAGGTGTGGTTGCCCAGGGTCAGGCCTGCACTTGTGCTGGTCTGCAAAGGGACCTGGGAGACTCCATCTGTCCTAATCTCCTGCTACAGCACAAGTGCTTATAGGTTGTATTAGCACCAAGTCTACATTCTCACAGGTGTGCAGCGCCCTAGTCCAAGTCTTAGAAGACTGGATTCTGGTGGCTTCTTTCCTTCTTATCAGCTGAGGGGCTCTGACTTAAAATTTTTTGTGTGTTATATTTATTTATTTATTGGATAGAGACAGCCAGAAATCGAGAGGGATGAGGGAGATAGAGAGGAAGAGAGGCAGGCACCTGAAACCCTGCTTCACCACCCCTGAAGTTTTCCCTCTGCAAGTGGGAAAGGCTTTTTGACTTTTGAGTTCCTATACCTCAGTATCAATAAAAAGAGAGATTAATCCTGTATGATTGCCAAGAGTCCCTCTGATTCTGAAGTTTTGGCACATTACAAGAAGTCTGTATTTTACAACTAGTAAGTTACATTTTCTCTTGAAGAAAGTCTGGAAGAGAAAAGTTGACCTCCAGCATGAGACCTTTGTGGTGTGGTGTGGTGTGAGGCCAAGGTTATGGAGGTAGTGTCTGTGAGAGAATCCTTTGGATTTATTGAAGTGGCTGACTTGGATCATCTTGGATGCTCCCTTGATGAAAAAGCAGAAGAAGAAGAAGGGGGAGGAGAAGGAGGGTGAGGAGGAAGAGAAGGAGAGGAGAAGGTGAAGGCGAAGAAGGAGAAGCAGCAACAGCTATAATCCCCTGTAAAATTCTGAATACCTTGAAAATTTCAAATTCTATCACTTTTGTGATTGGCAACATTAAATGGCAACAGCTCATTTAAATAAGCAACATCTGGACATTATTATTTTTAGGGTTTTTTTTTTCATCTGTTGATTTAGAATTCTGGGGCCTTTATGAATCTTGCATGAATATTCTTTTATGTTCACATCTACCATCAAGACACAAAGAAATAGCCAAAAAAAATATCGTCCAGCGATTCTTTGATGCAATGCATGTGTTTTTTAAACAACACATCCATTGTGAAGGGGAGAAGATATAAAATAGGCTGCCTGTGAGTGTAGGTGGAAGAAGCAGCTTGATCTTCTAAGAGCAAGAATAGCTTGGAATTCAAAGCCACAGTAGGAAGAAGGTTGTGATTTTTAAAATATATAATAATATAACATTTTAAAATAGCAATATCATTTTGGACTGATGATATTAGGATATAGCATGCACTTTTTCACAGAATGATCCAATTATTCTGAGAACAATGTATTCTGAGCAGGTTTGGTAAAAATAGAGGATCTATCATCTATCTCATGGTGTAAGATAATGCATTAATTTTTATGAGTGAGTTATGAAGATGTACAACTCGCTTAAGAGTTAGGATAAACATAATATTCCTTAATTAATCCATTACTCCATGGTACACATGTGCCATTTTTATTACCTTAAAAATGAAAAATGTCAAAAAGGGAAATTGCTGCTTTTTTATTATAATAAAAAGCCCCCCTTTTTTTTGGAAAATCATAAAATGTCTCATCTAATTCACTGTATAATGCTAATGAGCTTAACAAGCCATCTCAGTGCACAGTTTAGGATAAAAGGTCATCTGTTTCTGGCAGCCAAACTCTAGTCCTCCTTGTGAAGAGGCAAAACCTCGAAGCACCAAATATCGGAAATGGCATCTGTGATTAGAAGCATTATTAATAACGATTCGTGATTAACAAGGGCACACTTTAGAAATGCACACCATACCCTGCCTGTGTTTTGAACAGAAGTCAGAGCTTTTGGGGCGTTATGTCATTTCCTCCTAAATCTTTTGAACTTGTTGCCCATCTCAGTTTTGTGTGGCTTTGAACAGGGACTCTCTTCTCTCTCTCTCTCTCTCTCTCTCTCTCTCTCTCTCAGTTTTCTGTTTGATATCACATTTAATTTTTCCAAATCTCTCTGGATCTTGCACTTAATTTCTTGTATCTTTTTACTCTGAACAGTATGCCCCTTGTTCCCTGTCTGTGTCAGTGTCATCTGCCTGTGATTTCTTTTGTCTTTTCACAAAAAACAGGGCTTTTTGGAGGCCAGTCACAGGCACCTTCAGCCCCAAACACAGGGTGGTTGCAGGCGGCCTTGTTATGGAAACGAATTGCCCAGTGGCATGAGGGAATGGCCAACAGTGGACTAGAATCATGAAGCTGAAAGTGATATTGCCGACTGGAGGTCATTTTTCCCAACTGAGGGGCAATCGTTTGCCACTATAAACTGCACATTGTAGTCAGTATATGTTTTATTAAACCATTGAAGGAACTTGGGAGTCATTTCGTTTAAACTTCCTGCTTGATGTAGCTTAGGGCTGAGCCTAGAGCAGCCCACAAATAGGCCTGGAGTAATTTGCAGAAGAAATACCCCAAACAATCAGCAGGATGCTTTGTAGCTAGGGAGCCTGGCCAATTCTTCTTGAATTTCTCCATGTATTACATGCCTTGGTTCAAGCCTCCTCTCCAGGGCTGTTTCTGCTACTGTGATGAGAGACTGTAGATACCACTTGATCAGTAGGTTCGTTGACAACCTGCATTGTTAGACACTGAGTACTTTGGTTTCGGAATACCCTATCCGACCATGGTTGTCACACTGGAGAGTCTCCCCTTTTCACCGCTCAATGTGGACAGGCTTTTGGGCTGTGGGATTCCCATAGGTTCTGGGGACTAGTGTTTTTCTGAGCCAGTGGAGATGTGTGAGTTTTCAGCAAAGGCCAGAGAAGGCAACCACAGTACCCACATCTTCATCTTGAGTAAGAATTGCCTTTGTGGGGAGTCAGGTGGTAGCGTAGTAGGTTAAGCACAGGTGCACAAAGCACAAGGACCAGCGTAAGGATCCCAGTTTGAGCCACAAGCTCCCTACCTTCAGGGAGTTGCTTCACAGGTGGTGAAGCAGGTCTGCAGTTGTCTATCTTTCTCTTCTCCTCTCTGTCTTCCCCTCCTCTCTCCATTTCTCTCTGTCCTATCCAACAACGACAACATCAATAGCAGCAACAACAATAACTATAACAATAAAACAACAAGGACAACAAAAGGGAACAGATAAATAAATATTTTTTTAAAAAAGAATTGCCTCTGTGGTGGCTGGAGCTCAGTGGGTAGAGCATGTACCTAGTCACCCATGGCCCAAGTTTGAGCCTCAGTACTGCATGGGAGGTGCTGTGGCAAAGGGGAAAGCTCTGCTGTTGTGGTCTCTCTGTCTCTCTCTCTCTCTCTCTGTCTCTCTCTCTCTCTCTCTGTTTGAATGGAAATTTAATGACCTGGAATGGTGAAATGGTGTATGTGTGAGGTGTACACACACACACACACACACACACACACACACACACACACACACACACGCACAGCCAGAAAAATAAAAGGGAAAAGAAAACAAAGACTTGCCTGCTTGGATGGTGCTTCCTGTCTGAGGGAGGCAGGAAATGAGGTAAGGACCTGGAACCAGAGCAGTGGGTTCAGGACCAGTCTGCCCATAACATGCTGAGTAGTTCTCTCTCCTCTCTGAGACTTACTGATCCTGACTGCAAAAGGTGATAGTGGTGGTGTAGTGGTTACTGTTGGTCCCCAGCCTGAGGAGGTCAAGCAATAACCTCAGGAGTATACGATGTTATGGGAAGGAGTTATGTGTGTGTGTGTTTGTCACTGTTGATTGCTGTGGTTTCAGTTCAGTTTGCATATCTCTCCCAAGCAACACATATGTGGGTTCCAGTCACCGTTACCACTTGTGCCTGGGAATGAAGGCTCATAGGAAGTATGAGATGTGCTCTGCTCTACATTAGTAATCAACAGAATGGAATCAGGCATTTAAAATAAATTTAAAATTTGATTAATTTATTCATTTGCTTTTGGATAAAGACAGTGAGAAATTGAGAGGGAAGGGAGTTAGAGAGGGAAAGAGACGCCTGCAGCACTGCTTCAACAGTGATGTTTTCCCCCTGCAGGTGGGGACTGAGGGTTTGTACTCATGTCCCTGTAGATTGCAACATATGCACTGTAATGGCATCATTACTGTCTGACCCCTGAAATGGGCACTTTGACTTTCTCAGACCTAACTGGTGGTCTTTAGTAGGTGGCCTTAATTCTACAAAGTTATATAACCAGATCTTTTGTCTAATTGGTAACTATATTTAGGAGGTAGAGAAATATGTGAGCTATTCGTTTCGATTAAATTTTTCATCATGCACTCTGCAATTGGATTGACAACTATTAATATTAAAGAGCTTGGCCAAATTGAAATTTGTATTGCTGGAGAGACTTAAATATAATGTATGATGCTGGGTGGGGGGAGCCTGAGGCATAGGGGAATTACGAGGCTGGGTGCAGACAGGTCCCGGCCAGGTGCTCACTAACACCAACCTCACCTCTGCAGCTGGAGGAGGGAGAGGAGGGGAAGGGCTCTGCAAAGCCAGCACTGGGCTACTGGGACTCAAGATACTCTCCTAGAAATGACTAAAAATAAAGATGTGGAGCATGTGTGTGGCACATTATACAAAGCCATTTTTATCACAACCATTTGTATACTGTATTTTCTCCTCCATTAATAAGGGTTGGAGGTAAAGCAGAGAAAGTCATTCTAAAATAGGATCCGTGTATCACCGGGATAAGGATGGAAAAAGAGAGGGTCCCTCTCTTCAGAAGCCTCCAAGCAGACTGTATTGAGGATTCTACAAGTCCTCAGGAGGTTTGGGAAGGAGGAAACCCCAGGCCATGCTTGTGTGGTTCCAACTGGGGGCTTTCTGTCTCTGGGGCTTAATCCTTCTTAACACTGCTGGTGGCTTCCTGGAATCCACTGCATGTGTGTGTACAGGATCTTAGAACATTTGTACAAAGATGGGCAGGTTTGCAAAGATGGAACTCAGACAGGAAAAGAGAAGTGTCTGGGTCCACACAATCACTGAGTGATAGGAATTTAGCTTTAGGACTCCTATGGACAACTCTGCCAAGCAAGTCACAGCCAGATAGTGGGGCGCCTAGTGGGGAGTCCCCAGTCCATAGGCTTGGAAGGGCCCTCTGATTATCAAGGGTACAGATGAACTAAGGGTCCCTGCTCCTCATGTTGAATCCAGTTGCAGTATGGGAAGCAGTAGTCCTGGACTGGGTGAAGGGTGGGTCACAGAACAGGGAATGAGAGAGCTGGGCCTAAGCACTGCTCCACCAACACACATAACTAACATATTCAGGCAAAAGAAACTCATGTGAAAAGCAGATTTATTGTTTTTTTTCATATATCTGAAAATAGAAATTAGATCTTTTAAGTATATATTATATCTGTGATACACACACACACACACACACACACACACACACACACACACACACACTCACCAGGGTTATTGCTGGAGCTCAGTGCCAGTACCACAAATCTGCCTCTTCCAGTGGCCATTACCTCCTTTTTTTAAATTTTATTTTATAAGATAGAAAGAAATTGAGATGGAAGGGGAGCTAGGGTGGGAGGGAGAGAGAAAGACACCTGCAGATCTGTTTCACCACTCATGAAACTTCTCCCCTGCACATGAGAAACGGGAACTCAAACCCAGGTTCTTGTGTATGGTAGCATGTATGCTCAACAGTGCCCCACTACCTGCCCCCCCACTAGTTTTTTTTTTTAAAGATAGAGACAGAGAGACAGGAACAGAGAGAGTGAGAGAGACCACAGCACCAAAGTTTCCTTGGATACACTGTGGACTAGGCTTGGACCTGGGTCACATACATGGCAAGATTTATTGATTTTACTGGAAAAGAGAAAGTCTGCAGCATTGCTTATCTCTGGCTTATGGTGTCATGTGGGAATGAACCTGGGGCTTCTGAATTTGAGGTTTGAATGTGTGGTGTAACAACAACTCTGTGCTAATTACTGACATGCAATGCCTACAGCTGGTCCTCATACACACCTCCAAGCTCCACCTGGGGCTTCTTACTGTCACTGCCGTCTGGAAGCTCAACCCTACCTTCTAGAAAAAAATCCTCAGAAACTCAGGCTGAAAGGTGTCCCTCTCCAGCACTTCCAAACTTCTCCATGAGGTCGTCCTGTCCCCAGGAGGTCTTGGCCTTCCTGACACTGTTCCCCCAAATTCATACTTCCATCCTCCTGGCCGGTACCCTCAGTTCTTGCACATAGAGGGTATGTGTCCTATGAGTGTGGCTGAGGAGGGTCACCAGATCTAGTTGGCAATGGCCTTACCTGGTTCAAGCCTTTTTTCTTTCCTGAAATATAAACCTTATCTTATTTGTGATTTCTCTTTAGTCTTTCCCTCCCCTCCCTTCCCTTCCCTTCCCTCCCCTTCCTTTTCTCTCCCCTTTTCTCCCCCTTCCCTTTCCATTCCTTTCCTTTTCAATTTTTAGTACTATCAGAGAGAGAAAGAGAGGGAGAGAGAAAGAGAGGAATGACACTCCAGCAGTCTTTGCAACCTGTGTGTATTGCTCTTGTGTGGTGCTGGAGCTCCAACCCTGTCCTGGCACATGGAAAAGTGTTCTTCCTACTGGGTTAACCAACTCCTCATCTCTTACCTATGGTTTTTAAAAAGTATTTATTTATTTTCCCTTTTGTTGCCCTTGTTGTTTTTGTTGTTGCTATTGTTATTGATGTCGTCATTGTTGGATAGGACAGAGAGAAATGGAGAGAGGAGGGAAGACAGAGAGGGGGAGAGAAAGACAGACACCTGCAGACCTGCTTCACCACCTGTGAAGCGACTCCCCTGCAGGTGGGGAGCCGAGGGCTCGAACCCGGATTCTTATGCCGGTCCTTGTGCTTTGTGCCACATGCGTTCAACCTGCTGCACTACCACCCGACTCCCTCTTACATCTGATTTTTAAAAAATCTTTTACATGATTTCCCCCAGCATTGGCAGCTGGAATATGAAGGCAAGAAATTTCCATTAGGGATCACGTGGTGTTGCCACCAGTTTCAAGCACACATTATCATATGCAAGGACCTGGGTTCAAGTCCCTAGTCCCCACCTTCAAAAGTGGCAAAGCAGTGTTACAGGTGTGTCTCATTTTCCTTCTCTCTAACTCCACTGCCCTTCTCAAAGTCTCTGTCTCTATCAAATAAAAGAAAGAAGGAAAAAGTGGCTGCTGAGAGAGGAGAGTTCATCATGCAGGCATTGAGTGCCAGCGTGAAAGAAGAAAGAAGGAAAGAAAGAGAGAGAGAGAAGAAAGAAAAGGGGAAGGAAGGATAGAAGTTTCCATTGATAGAAAAGTTGGGGAAAAAAATCAATTGTCCTGAGTCAATAGACTTTATAGGTTTTCATTGGAAAATATTTTGGTTCCAGAGTTTGCCTGTGTGTCATTTTTAAACAGCCAAGAATTCTGGGCTGAGAGATGGTGTTCTGGTGACCCAGGTTTCCTGTAAGTGGGGCAGGGTCTGCCGCTTGTGCCTTTACTGCTAAAACTTGTTCTGCTTCCCCAACAAGGTCTCAAGTTTCTGGGCCTTGACTTTGTCTGTCTCTCCCCAGTTATCTCAGTTGTTGACACATCTGCTGCCCATAACTGGTCTGTATGTGAAGAAAAGAAGCAGGGTGGGTGGGGACTGATGGGGTGTACTCATAGGGGAGGCCCTGGACAGCCTCTTAAAATAGTGATACCTTTTTCTTTGACTAGCTGAGTTCACAGCTTCTCTGAAGAGCAGACAACCTAGGGTTCATCTGGTTATATGTTTGTTTTTTGACATTGCTGTGGCCAGGTTCACACAGTCATCATGACTCCCTTTCTGGGACATTACCTAAGTATTTGTGACCTGCACTTGGGTGCAAGTCCCTCTTTTCTAGGGCAGTTATTGTTCTTGGGTGTGTCAGTCTGGGTGTGTGCAAGTCATGTTCAGGAGCTCAGAGTCCCCTCAGTGGCTTGAGCACACTTGTCCTCTTTGGATCCATTTAGTATTGGCTTCCTCCATCACTCCCCACTGGCACAGTAGCTAGCTCTTCCCAGGACCCAGTCTACATAGACCCTTGCTCTAGCATCTTTGCTTCAGGGCTCCTTGCTTCATTCTATTCTTCTATCTTTCCTTTCCCTTCCTTCCCTTTCCTTGCTCTCCCTTCCCCTCTCTCTATCCTTCCCCTCCCCTCCCTCTTCTTGTCTCTTCTCTTTCTTTTTCTGTTTTTCTTCTTTTCCATCAGACTTATCGCTGGGTCTCAGTATCTACAGTTTAACCAGTCCTGGTGGCCAATTTTTTTTTTTTAAGTAGAGGCTGAGATACAGAGAGAAATATCAGGAGAAAGAGCAAGAAGGTACATCTATAATAATGTTTCACTACTTCAGAACTATCCCCTCTGCAAGTGAGGACTGAGGGCTTGAACTCAGGTTCTCATGTGTGCTCTACTGGGTGTGCCATCCTCCAGCCCCTTCAGAGCTTCTTCTGAGACCCTAGCATGGGGCCCTGAGGCTGCTTTACAGAACTGAATGGATGTTTGAGTAAGTTCACTTTCGCTTCCTTAATTCAACTGGTCCAGAAACCTCTGAAGGCAGGGAAGGTGGCCCCAGAGAGCTTGTCAGAGGTGCAGCCAGACTTGTGACCCTGCTACTGGAATCCAGCTGAATGTGTCCTCAGGGCTGATTGTCTATCTCCTGGGATTCTTCTAGAGAGAGGGAAGGACTTTCCAGAACCCTGTGCTGGAGGGAAAAGATGAATACTGGTCAGGTCCCTGCATTGTGCTTTGCTCCAGATGAGTCTGGAATGAAGACAGCAGGCTGGGCCAAGTGCTGTGGTTGCCATGATGGAAGAAATACACTAGTGCCCGCAGGCTGCCTCCCACAGAACACCAGCCTCACTGGCATCTGCGGGTGTCTTGCACCTTCCCCCACAGTTTGGTGGGGACTGACAGGTAACAGACATGCAAGGGGTTCTCATAATGGGGCTGGAAAGGAGCTCTAGGATTGAAGGTACATTGGTATCTGCCTGCCAAAGTATAGAAACCTCCATCTAAAGGTCTGGGGACTGGTGGGCGGCTGGGGGGGGTGGGTGGGTCTTGTACCTTGTATGTATGAGGTTCTGGGGTTTGATCACTGATGCTGCATATGACAGAACTATTCTTCCACCTCTCTTTCACTTTCTCATAGTATAAGAATGATAGTTTAAGAAGCAGAGAGAAAGATACATGACTTTAAAAAATGTACTTATTTTAATGAGGGAGATATAGAAAGACACAGAGAAAGAGGGAAAGAGAGAGAGAGGGACAGAGAGAGAGAGAGAGAGAGAGAGAGAGACACCAGAGCATTGCTCAACTCTGGTTTTATAGTGTTGCTGGGGATCAGAGCCTTATGGAAGTCTTATAGAACCATTATGCTCTCTCCTCAGCCCAGGTACATGACTTTTGGTATCACCTCTGATCTGAGTTGACGAGACTGCTTGGCATGGATTTGATCATTCTAGACACATTTATGTACCTGAAGCTCTACAGAATCTTCCACCAAATCTTCCTTGGGGAATTAGCTCAGGGGTATGAGGCCTGTGACAGGGGAGTGCTTCTTCCAGCTCGTTGCTTGGCACATTCTGAGCCTTGGTTTCCAAGATAAGCAGGGCTGTGTGAGCACCCCCTCCAGGAAGGGCAGTGGAGAAACCCCAGTGGACTCCTAAGCAAGGGACACCTGAAAAAAGAGAGACTCTACTGGAGGTCATGGGGGAGCTGGTGTTCCTGGCGGCACCCAAGAGAACTAGTTCTGAAGGCCTCAGTCCCTCTGTTTAGTGACTAAAGGACATGGTGACCAGAGGTGACTTTGAGGACATATGGGTGGCCCCCTGTCCCAGGTAATTGTAGCTCAGGCTGCTCAGTGGCCTCTGCATCAAGCTCCTGGGATATCCCTGAAACTCAGGCACAAATGCTCTTCCATTCTCTCCTTGTCACAAGAACCGTGTTTACACTGCTTTTCTCCAACACCTAAATTGAAGGTCAAGAGTGACTCTCAGGCCTCCGTGTAGGCTGGAAGAGGACTGTCTCATATTCTCCTTCCCCGGTATCCTTTGGCTTGTGTCTGCTTGCTGGGATTCAGGAGCCTACCTGTGGTCACTAGGAGGAGTCTTTAAGGCAAGACTCTGCAACCACAACAGGGATCTGGGGACCCTTGACCCTGTCCCCTCTTGAACACTGTCTAGGTTTTGGGAGGAGGTGGATGTGAGCAGGGAGATTGTGACGATCATGGCAGGACCAGGTAGGTACACAGCAGGTTCTTTCCATGTCTGTATTGA
The DNA here is from genome assembly GCF_950295315.1 of Erinaceus europaeus. Classification (NCBI taxonomy): domain Eukaryota; kingdom Metazoa; phylum Chordata; class Mammalia; order Eulipotyphla; family Erinaceidae; genus Erinaceus; species Erinaceus europaeus. The sequence continues at coordinate 178,767,194 of NC_080163.1, forward strand.
TCAGGGGGTTATGTCAGCTTCTCCCCCTCCCCACATTTTAATATCAGATTCATTTATTATGCTGACTATTGCTGACAAATGTTCACATTCTTCACCCATTTACTCACTTGCTCCTGAAATCTGTGTGTTGAGCAATTGCTTTTTCTTATTGGCAGTTCTAATTCTACCTCCCACACCCCCACTACCCCACTTTGTCCCCACGAAGGTTAGTGGCTTGGGCTGGTGAACTGAGCAGGCCAACATGCACCTTCCCTGGAGAGATTTTATTTATTTGTTCATTTAGTTACTTTTGTAAAAGATGCTTGTTTGCACAAGTCAGACCTCAGCCCAGATTCCTTTCTTTTCCTTGTACCTTGAATCAGTCCCTTGGAATTTACAGAACTGGACCGGTACTTGTTTTTCTGTTGTCCATTTCCTGGCTCAGTATCCGAGCTGTCTCACTGCTGCTGCATCATTTCCAGTCAAGATTGAAAGACTCTTGGAAATCAAAGTGGGTGTGTGAGTGTCCTGGGTTCATGAGACTCTCACCTCTCTTATTTTCTAGAACAAACTCAAACTGTCAAGCATCTCATGTGGGCATGCTGGGTTTGAAATGTCCATGCAGTTGGGTTTTCCTTTAATTTCCACCTATGGTGTTGATTTGGAAAATGAAAATGGTGGTTATGAGTTTGTGTTAGGAAGAGGACAGAAATGTTTCTGCAGCTTTAGTTCCAGTGAAATTACTTCTGAACTGAAATGTTCAAAGTGCAGAGATCTATAGTCTGGTGGGTTATTTTATGGTAACTTTCTCCATGCAGCTGTGTTTGCTGCAAAAACCCCACATTTCTGTGTGGAACACTGAATGAAATATGAATGTGCTTTTTACAATTTAGTAGTTTTAATAAAGGATTTGTGAGCAAAAAGCTTAAGTACAAGAACCACAGAACATATAGATAAAAATATAGCCATAATCACACATCAAATCCCAGAAAATTCATTACATAGAGAACATCAGTAATTGAGAGAAGTCGAGAGAACCGACAGAAAAATAATATATATGCTCAGAATTCTAAAGGCATGAATCCTTTTAGCTGGGATCAGGGCTTCTGAGTTCTCTGGGGCGGGTGTTTTATTACAGTGGATGCTTTACTTAGAAGGATGTAATTTATTATCATTGAATTCACATGGCAACATGAATTTGGATTTGGGTTTCTGGGAGAAGTTTACAATTAGTTCCCTCATATGTATTTATAGCTTTGAAAAACACACGATGTTAAAATAATTCCAATGCCTTACCTCTCCTTTGATTGATCTGTGAAATATTGTCTTTAAATATTAGTCACCACTGAATGAAGCACAACTGTTGTGTTTTGAGAGCTGTGGTGCAGAACAAAGCCAGCCAATAGAACAAGGTAAAGTGAAATGAAATAAAATAAATTAAATTATATAAAAGTACAGCTGTCTGTAACCTCAAGTACATCAGTCTTACATGAGGATTTTTCTGTATTTTCACTGGGTCCTCATTAGAAGCTTCTCTTTGGAATCTCAGCATCTTCCAAGAAGAGTGCTCACACAAAACTAGGGAAGGAGGTATATATCTTTTCCTGCTTGCCAACTGCCTGCTCAACCAAGAAACATCCCCACTCTTTATAATTTTTTTCAATTTCTTTATTTAATTTGATAAAAGAAACTGAGAGGGGAGGGAGAGGTGGTGGTGGGGGAAAGAGAGACACTTGCTGCATTGTTTCACCACTTGTGAAGCTTCCCCCTACAGATAGAGCCTGGGGACTGGAACTCGGGTTCTTGAACATTGTAAAATGTGTGCTCAACCATGTCTGTAACTGCCTGGCTCCAACCCTCACTCTTTCAACTAAGAGCCTTACATAGTCCTTGTTGTTTCATAAGATTTCGGGATATTCATGAGATTGGGGTCTCAGTGGTTTTCCCTTTACTATTAAAATAATATAGTAAGAACATGATTATGTGTTTCAGTATTTCTCAGCCTGACCCACAAGTAAAACTGGTGACAATGATTTAGTTATTGGCTTGTGTTTATTGCCAATGCAATGAGGTTGTGGTGTCTGACATTTTCTTCTCACTATGTTGAAGCTTTTAGCGAGTTGCTCTTCTTACCCAGACAGCAGCATGACTTGGCCTCTCTTTGCAGATAGGGTACACATTCCTTTAACACTGGCATGCTCCCCTAACCTTCCTGGGTGGCTTTTGATGACTTAAACACAGTAATTGGCATGGAGGTCTAAAGCTTTATTTTATGATATTAAATCATTCTTTTCTGGAAGTAGGAATCTGCAAAGCATACCGTTCATTATGTGAAGGCCTGTATTAACACGGGCTCTGGCTGATGGATGGTGATCTGGAGAACATGTGAAACCAGTCTCCTGAGAAGTGCCAACTCTCACCTTCAGAGGTGGGGTTAGAATAGAGAGCAGGGTGTGGGCATCCATCCACTGGCTGCATTTCAGAGCTAGAAATATCTAACTATATTTTCCCCCCCAACACTGGGTGCACAAACATACCCTGAGCACACTCAAAATGTGGATTGAGAGAAACCTGAATGCTACAGCATTATTATTTTTATTTATTGGTGAATTAATGATTTACAGTAAAATACAGTACTTTGTACATGTGAAACATTTCTCAGTCTCCCACATAGCAGTCTTTTTTTCTTTTAATTTTTAAAATTTATTTAAAAAAGGAGACATTAGCAAAACCATAGGATAAGGGGGGTACAACTCCACACAATTCCCACCACCAGATCTCCATATCCCATCCCCTCCCTGATAGCTTTCCTATTCTTTATCTCTCTGGGAGTATGGAGTCAGGGTCATTGCGGGATGCAGAAGGTGGAAGGTCTGGCTTCTGTAATTGCTTCCCAGATGAACATGGGCATTGACTGCTCAATCCATACTCCCAGCCTGCCTCTGTCTTTCCCTAGTTGGGTGGGGCACTGGGGAAGCAGAGCTCCAGGACACATTGGTGGGGTCGTCTGTCCAGGGAAGTCTGGTCGGCATCATGGTAGCATCTGGAACCTGGTGGCTGAAAAGAGAGTTAACATACAAAGCCAAACAAATTGTTGAACAATCATGGATCTAAAGGTTCGAATAGTACAGATGAAGTGTTGGGGGTTCCTCCATTTTGAAGATATCTAGTAGGCATATTTTAGTTATATTTCAAAGGGGCTCTAGCTATACTAGTTTTTTCTGTTCTTGGTTTGTTTTTGTTTTTTGTTTTTCTCTGAGCCTGAAATCTGATATGCAGGTGGATCCAAGTTATTGTCTGGGGAGGTGATATCATGGCTGGAAAAGGGACAGAAAGCTGGATCAGGGAAGAGAGTAGCTCCGTAATATGAAGAAGGGGTATAAATATTGTTGACTGTAAACTCCATCAATTTGATTTGGTCTGGGGCCCATATTCAGCTTAGGTGCCTATGTGACCTCTGCATCCCTGTAGATCTGAGCTCACATTCTGTGGTCATGAGTAGGAACATTCCATGCTGCCCCAATATCGACCCATCTTCCTCAGGTGTAGCATAGAGTATGTTGTCCATCCTCCCTTGCAAGGATGGGGAACATTCTCTACCACTGTTGATCCAAGTTGAGGGCAAGGTTCCTATGTGGGGCCCACTAAGGGATCTATTTTGTTGTTCCTGATAGAGATGACCTGTAACAATGGAGACAGGGATTTATTTGAGGTCTAAGCCCATCATGTCTGTTTGAGAATCTCAGGACTCTCTGAATAGAGCCCCAGCTGATGGGCTGGCCTGATAGTGACTAAAGAGTCATCATTAAAGTATGCCAGTCTCTTGCCCTTATTCAGCTTTTACAGTCTTTGCTTTGCTAAGGTTAACTTTGGAGTGAGTGAGAGAACTATAATAGGAAGTAGGTGAGGACAGTTTCTAAGTCTAATTAGATACTATTTCACTATGAAATTGATACTGACTCACTGCAGACTATTGTGTGACTTTTGCTTTCAGGTATATATTTTGCCCTAATTTATGGATACATGTGAACGTGTGAACGTGCTTTATCTCACGGGATCTGGTCAATATCTAGGTTTTGGGACTTTGTTAGGAAGTGAACCACCTGGAATGGAATTAGAGAATACTATGAAAGGAAAGGTCCCACCTGAGTAATGAAGCTGAAAGGTTGTCATTCCACACCTGATGTCTTTGTACACAGCCTGAAGTAAAGCATGATGAGGTGGTACTTGTTGCGTTGATTAGGTTGGGATCGGTGGATGCAATATTATTTAGTATGAATTGAGAGAAGCAAGCAGGAAAGTGCTCCCCACCCAAAGGTTCCAGGACTGGGGGAAATATAGGCTCTATAGTGGAAATATGAGATTCCTGCTGTCTTAGGGTTCAAGAAGACAATAGATATAGTTATTGTTATAGTCACATTATTTGGTAATTGGGTAAACTTTGAAAAATCCCTTTGTTAGGATTTGATGTATAATACCCAACTTCACCATAATTTATGTCCTTTGACATTATTAGTATATAGCTGTGCCACCAGTTGCTTCCATTTCTTCCAGATTCTCTAGCTTGGTGGCGCATAGTTCTTCATAGAAGTTTTGCATGATTTTCTGGATTTCTGTGGTGTCAGTTGTGATATCTCCTCTACCGTTTACAATTCTGTTTATTTGAGTTTTCTTTTTTTTTTTTTTTAGTGAGTCTGGCTAGGGGTTTGTCAATCTTGTTTAATTTTTCAAGGACTCAACATTTGGCTTCATTGATCTTTTGTATGATTCTCTTATTTTCGATGTTGTTTATTTCTGCTCTAATTTTAGTGATTTCTGTCCTTCTGTTGCTTTAGGGTTCCTTTGTTGCTCTACCTCTAAGTCTTTAAGGCATGGAGTAAGGTTGTTTGAGTTTTTTTCTTATTCTTTAATATGTGACTGTATGGCTATGAGTTTCTCTCTCAGTACTGCTTTAGCTGTGTCCCAAATATTTTGATAGCTTTTGTCTTCATTTTCATTTGTTTCAAGGAACATTTGAATTTGTTGCTTGAGTGTCTCTCTGACCCAGTGGTTCTTAAGCAGTATGTTGTTTAGTTTCCAAATTCTGTGACTTTTAGTAATTTTCTGTTTGTTGTTGAATGTTAGTATGACTCCACTGTGGTCTGAGAAGATACTTGGGATGATTTCAATGTTCTTGAATTTGTTGATCCTGTCTTTATGGCCTAATATATGGTCTGTCCTTGAGTATGTGTTGTGTGGATTTGAAAAGAGTATGTATTCCAGTTTTTTGGGGTGAAGAACTCTGAAAATGTCCAGGAGGTCTGTCCATCTCTTCATTTAATGCTCTTCTTTCGTTGTTGATTCTCTGCTTCACTTATCTGTCTAAGTGTGAGAGTGGGGTGTTAAAGTCTATCACCATTATTGTATTACTAGTGATGTATTTTTGTAGTTCTTTCAGTAGGTGTTTGATGTATTTAGATGGTCCCTCATTGGGTGCATACATGCTAATAATTGTTATCTTCTCGGTTGACTGATCCTCTAATCATTATGTAATGGTCTTGCCTATCTTTTATTACTTTATTTAATTTAAAGTCTATGGTGTTAGAGATGAGAATGGCTGTTCCTGCCTTTGTTTGTGGTCCATTAGCCTGTATGATACTTTTCCATCCTTTCACTGTAAGTCTGTATTTGTCTTGTTGTGTCAGGTGGGATTCTTGCAAGCAACAAATGGTTGGGTTGTATTTTCTTATCCATCCTCCCACTCTGTGCCTTTTAATGGGTGAATTTAATCCATTGACATTTATTGATATTATGGATTGAGTGGATTTTAGTGTCATTATTCAACAATTCTTTATTTGCTCTGATATACGGCAAGTATTATAGTGATTTTCTTGTTTATAAGAGGTCTTTTAGTACCTCTTTCAGGGCAGGTTTGGTGATGGTTGCCTCCTTTAACTGTTGTCTGTCTGAGAAGGTTTTGATCCCTCCATCTAGTTTGAATGAAAGTCTAGAAGAATAGATGATCCTTGGTTAAAACCCTTTTTCATTCATGACTTGATAGATATCTTGCCATTCTCTTCTGGCTTTTAGAGTTTGAGTGGAGAAGTCTGCTGATAGTCTTATGGGTTTTCCCCTGTATGTGACTTTTTTGTTTTTCTCTTGCTGCCTTTAGGATCCTTTCTTTATCCTTGCTTGTTTTCATTGTAACTATGATGTGTCTTCAGGTCTGGGTTGATTCTATTTGGGACTCTCTGGGTCTCCTGAATCTTAATGTCCTTTCTGTTTTTTAGGTCTGGGAAGTTTTCTTTCATTATTTCCTCTCGAATATTTACTTCCCCTTCCTCTCTTTCTTCCTCTGGAAGGCCAATTATATGAATGTTACTTCTTTTGAGATCATCTCATATGTCTCTGTTGTTGTTTTCAATGTCTCTCAATATCTTTTTGAGCTCTTTTACCTCTTTCTTTGTTTTCTCTCGCTCATCCTCTCTCTGGCTAATTCTGTTTTCTGCTTCTGTTAATCTGCTTTCGCTTCCCTCAGCTTCTTTCTTCAATTCAGCTGTAGTATTAACTTGTTCTGCTAGTTGGCCTTTTAGCTCAACTATTTCAGCTTTCATTTCTCTAATTACTTCGAGGTAGTTTATATTTTCTTTGAGGGTTTCCTCTGTTGTTTTCCTAATTCTGATAGTCCTTTCCTCCATAGTTGTCTTCATTTCTGTGATTATTAGGTTTACTATTGCTTTCATACTTTTCTTATCTATTGTTATTTCTGACAGATTTGTAATTTCTTCTGGGTTCCTGTCCTGATTCATTGTGGTAACAGTTTTATTTGCTCTTGATTTAACCATTTTTTTAAACTGATGTGGTTTTTATTTTTCTTTTCTGTCATTCTTCAGTTGTTGTGTTTTGAGTACAAGCCACTCTGTACTAAAGACCTTTATGAGAAGTGCAGTCACCAACCTCAGAAATTACAACAATAGTAACTGAGGCAAAGATTGATGCAGTTCAACCAATACCATTTAGCCAAACAACACCTCCAGTCCAACAAAAAATAGCAACTAAACAAATGAATAAGAAAGAGACAGGAAAAAAGGGAAGCAAGAATAGACAATTATGAAATCTACTGTCCACTATAAATTCTAGGGATAGAAAGGGGACAAAGGGAAGTAGAGAAGACACACACACATAGAGTCCACTTTCTCAGATTTTGGAGTCAGATTCCTTCCCCCAAATAAGTCACAAGTGAGTATCAATGAATTCAGAAAACAAAAGAAGGAGAAAGGAAGAAAATAATGAAAAGAAAGAAAGAAAGATAAACAAATAAAGAGCAGTGAAAGGAAAAAGGTTTTTTTTTAAAATTTTTTAAATTAGCTAGGAGGAGGGAAAAAGGAGAGTGGAGAGAAGAGGTAGAGTGAAACAAATTCCTCTCATAATGCATAGGACACCCAGTCACCTAAAAATGGAAAAAACAACAATCATTAATTTTGGTCAACCTGAAGAAGGTGGATGGAAAAGGGATACGTGTATGTAATAATAGCAATAATAAAATAAAACAAAATAAAATAGAGTAGAAAACCCTAAACAGTCAGTCTTCATCTTGGACCCCTTGATTGGCTGCAGGCAGCCTGAGCAAAGACAGCCAATTGTAAGAAGTATCCAAAACAAACAAAAAAACCCTCCAGGTAGTCTTTCCCAGTCAGGGATGAGGCTCTGATTGGTCAGGTATTTTGTTACTCAAATAAAGCTCCAGCCACTTAAAAAAAAAAAGAGAGAATTTAAAGGAAGAGGCTTGGAATGACACTAGTAGTGAGCCAGGAATCTTGGTAAAGAAAATAGCTCAGCAGGGAGCTTGCTAGGAGTGGCTGTGCTATCCCTGGGGGTTGGTACTGGGGTGAGGGGGGTTCAGAAATAATCAAAGGATTTTCCTTTGTCTCCCTGACCACCGTTTGTCAGCCCAAGAGAGAGTTATGGGACTATATTTTGGTGTCACTCTGACCAGCCCGTGTTCACCCTCCTACAGAAAACCCAGTACCTACCCTATCCAGAGGATCCTGGGTTGAAAGCTGCTGCCTCTTGGAGCTCAGGGCAGCTGCGGCTCCAAAGTCCTACAGCATTATTTTTTAAGGGACTTGGCAATCTCTTCAGTGTAATCTTGTGAACACTTAGTTATTTTTTTTGTTTTGTTTTCACATGAGCCATGCTTTTCTTGAGACAAAGAGGATTAGCAGTCATAAGTTCTAAAGTCTGAAGTAGGGTGGGAGAAGGTTCAGAAGCCTTTTTCTTTTCTTTTCTTTTTTTTTTTTTAAGGACTTACAAAGCAGGCATGCAACTTTGATTGGGGAGGGACTCTTGATGTGGATGTCATCTTGATTCTCTGGCTCCATGGCAGGGAGAAGGAAGAGACTGAAATTTTCTGGGCTCCAAGATTATCACTCTGTTAAATGAGAGCTGTTGACTGGGCCCAGGGACCACACTGGAGGGAGCTGAAGTCTGGGAAGAAAACCTTAGTGGCCTTTGAGCATTTTGTAATGAACCCACTTTATTAGGTGGGGAGCAAGGCTGTCAGTGCCAGGACTGGACAAAACAGTGTGATTATAGAAGACCACATTGTCCTCCTCCTTCACCCCACATTGGGTCAGATGAACATTGAAAATAATCCGCAGGTGCTGGGTGGTGGCACATTTGGTTGAGCATACACATTACAGTGTGCAAGAACCTGGGTTTAAGACCCTGGTTCTCACTTGCAGTGGGGAGGTTTCACATGCAGTGAAGCAGTGCTGAAAGAATCTATATCTATCTATCTATCTATCTATCTATCTATCTATCTCCCCCTCCACCCTCTCAATTTCTCTTTGTCTTTATCCAATTAATAAATACTAAATTTTTTTTCTTTGGAAAAAAAAAAAGAAAAAAAAATCCCCCTACTGTTACAACTTGTGCCATCTAACTCAGTAGTTGCTAAAACCGGACAACATTTAGAAATGTCAAATTATTGAGATTTTGTATAAAAAAAGTAATTAACTAAAATTGAAAGAATCTACACAGCTGGGTAGCTGGATATCTCAGGAAGTCTCTCTGTGGTCTCTGTTGGACTCAGACCTGGGCTGCTTGCTCTCCTTGAGACCTGGTTGCCTATGCCTTGCTCAGCTTTCTTCCATGTTTTCTTTGGAATTTCCAGGGCAGGAGGCTGTGGGATAGATCTTCAGTGAGCAGCTCAGCTTAGTTAGAATGTAATAGATAATCCCCAAAGGATATGTACACACTGTGATTCATTGCACTATTTGTAAACTGTCCCACCTTTCTTCCCTGTACAACAGTGACAACCGGACCCACATTGCCAAATGGCTTTACTAAAAAATGGGCTTGGAGAAGGGTTTTTTTCAGGTGAGTGAGAGAATGTCCCACCTGGTTTAGGGATAAAGTTTTGAACAAGGTGAGTAGCACACAGGGACACACAACATGGGGAAAGTAAAGAAATCAATACCAAACACAGGCAAAACTGATATTAAAGAGATTAAAGAGATTCTGGAAGTGGCCAGTGTGATGACATAACTCAAGGAAGGGTTCATTTGCTTAGTCTTTCTCATTGCTTTCTGTGGTGTTGCCAGTGGGGCATACTCATGGTAGAAATGAGAAGAAAAAAAAAACAAAAAACAACCAACCAAACAAACAAACAAAACCCAAGGAGTGGAGTGGGATGGGAAATCAAACTTTCTTCGAGGTTAACAAGATCCTGATGATCTAACCAGTATCAAGTGGGTGAGTGCAGAGTTGCTTCTGTGACTAAAAAATGATTTTGTTAGTATGTAGGTCACATTGCTGTACTGTCTGGTTATTGGACGTTGCCTTAGATAACTGTTTGTGGAGTATTAAATGGTTTTGCTGCCTCAGCACACTTTTTAACTGGTATTTTTCACACAGTTGTGCTGCTGAAAAGGCGCAGTGCTGCAGCAAAAATCAATTTATCTTTCCTTCTGCTACTTGTGTATTGTGAGTTCTGTAGTGTTTTACCATTTGATTAATTGATATTCTTTGTGTTGGATATCATTTGTAACACTGCTGTCCAACTCCGGGTGCCTTAAAAACTTTCCATAAGAACACTACATTATTTATGTGAGACCTCCTCATGACAAAGTACAATAGTGAGGTACAGCAAGAAAAATTAGATCAAAATGCTCTGGGCTTATAAGTTTATTAAGGGTAGAAGCAGTGTTTTTTCATTCATGTTTCTAACACATTTCAAACTCTCTTGCTGCAGGGTGAGGTGGCTTGAACAAGGCTGTGCTCAGAAAAGTTTGCTGATGAAAGTCTTTTGTGGGTGATCATCTTAGAGCTAGGTTAAGGGAACTCTAGTTTACCTTCTGATGGGGAGGGCGCAGAGGGAGTGGAGAGTGAGAATCAGTGCTGAATGCATATGAACCCCAGAAAATGAGGGTGGGGGCAGGAAGTCTCTCCATCTTCATGGGTCTCTCGCAAGGCCTTGCCTTGCCCACCAGGCCTGATGCCTTTCAAATTCCTTGTCTGTCTGCTTTTTGTGTGGGTCTGACTCATATCTATTTTTAGAACACAGGACCTGGTGGCTGAAGGTAGTTAGGGTCCATGACATAAAACCAGAATAATACTATGGCTTCCCTGTCTCATTCTAAAGTTTCTTTGACCCTGTGGTTTATTTTCAAACATTCAAGTTATTTGTTCTGGTGTCTTCTTAAACAGGGGTTGTTTTTCTCCCTTTCAGAAAATGAGCACAGATGGCAATGGATTTTTCAAGTGCTGACATCCCTGCTTGAGAAAATGTTCCCACCTTCTTTGTGCTGAACAAGTCAGGCAAACTAACATGATGATACGATCATCGGTCTCATGCAGACATGCAGAATTGATTGACAGAGGAAAATTTAACATAAACCACACATTCTTTCAGTGCCTTCAATTTCTTAATGATGTTTATTTGTTGGATATTAGCAGCGGCAGGAATTTCATTAAAAAGCGGGGAGAGAAAGAAGACGAAGTAGGGAAAGGAAACTTGTTCCAAGCAAGCAGGTTTAAGAGGAAATTTATTGCTCTGGTTGAGTCTCCATCAAAACAATTTGTAACCGCTCCTCGGAGCCAGCTCTGGAGCTGAGGCTGTCAGCGGCTAACTAGCCATTCTCAGACCATTGCTTCTGTTTGCGTGACTAAATACAGACAATTAAAGCCGAGCACTTTCATTCTCTATGAACTCATTGTTATCCAGGGTTCAAGTACTCAGATAATGGGCCATAGGGGGATTCAGATCATGATGGGCAGTGGCAGAGGGCTACTTGGTGAACCCACTCCTCATGATCTGTTGCCCACCTTCCAGAACCACTGAAGAATGGTCCCACTTGGCGTCTTTGCCTGGGGTCCTTGAGGAAGACTGGACAAGGAAACCTGGAATTCTGAGTCCTGACCTGGTGATTGGGTCATGAAAGAAGCCCCTGTTTCTGGGGAGATGACAGGTTGAGGGAACCCACTGTGAAGGGCCATGGTCATCTCTTTAAGTCTCTGTCTGAGTTTTGTCACTCAGATCTTACTGACTCTCCTGAGACTATGCTCTGGACATGAGTTTAGGGTGGGGGACAGGAGTCCACTTGTCCTGGAGTTCCAAATAGCCCTTTCTATGGAGAACTGGGAGTGGGGGCTTATTTATCCAAGGGTGAGGGCTTGCTTTCTCCACCTGTATGCAGTGCCAATTAAAAAAAATTGGGGGCTGGGCAGTGACATACTCAGTTAAGCACATATATTATCATGTGCAAGGACCTGGGTTTGGGCCCCTGTTTTCCACCTGCAGGGGAGTCTGATTCACTAGCAATGAAGCAGGTCTGCAGGTGTTTATCTTTCTCTCACCCTCTCTAGCCCTCCTCCCTTCTCAATTTCTCTGTCCTATCTAATAAAATTAAAAGGGTGTGGGGAGGGGGAATGGGTGCCAGGAGGGGAGCATTTGTAGTGCTGGCAGTGAGCTTCATCAATAACCATGGTGGCAATAAAAAGAGAGAGAGAGAGAGAGAGAGAGAGAGAGAGAGAGAGAGAGGGAAAGAAGAAGAAGAAGGAGGAGGAGGAGGAGGAGGAGGAGGAGGAGAAGGAGAAGGAGAAGAAGAAGAGGAAGAAGAAGAAGAAGAAGAAGAAGAAGAAGAAGGAGAAGAAGGAGAAGAAGAAGAAGGAAAGAAGAAGCAGAAGAAGGAAGGAAGGAAGGAAGAAAGGAATAAAGAGGGAAAAAATAGCATAAGTGTGACAAAGTCAAGCCAACTTCTGATTTCCTCCACTGGATGATATTTATTATCTTAAAAAGTATTAGTGATTTAATATTGCTTAAAAATTGTAAGATTTCAGGGGCCTAATTTCCCACCTACAGAGCTATAAGCACAACACCTACCACTGAAGTTCTTGTGCCTCTGCCTCATCCATGATGCTCACCATGGTTTTTACAAAGTCTAAGAGACAGTTTGCTGCCTTTTTATGCATTTACTTTAGTTATCCATATTTCACATATTAGTGAAGTTGCATAGTAGTTACAGGAGTATAGTTTTTACATCACATCTATCATGAAAGTTCTATGTCTCCCTGACACACACACACACACACACACACACACACACACACACACACACACACACACAACCACTATAGTTGTTACAAAATTTAGAGACAGTTTAGAGTTTGGCTACATTTTTTTTTTAACAAGTTAATGGTTTAGTACTCTATGTTCTGTATATGAGTGAAACCATTCATTAAGTTGTCTTGGACCTTTTCACTTTTTAATTTTCTGCAGGTGGAGACTGGGGTCTTGAATCTGGGCCCTTGTTCACTATAATGTATGCACTTAACCAGATGTGCCACCACCTGACCCCTCTTTCTTCCTCCCTTCCTTCCTTCCTTCCTTCCTTCCTTCCTTCCTTCCTTCCTTCCTTCTTCCTTTTTCTCTAGGGTTATTTCTGAGCTCAGTGCCTGTAAAGCTCCACCACTCTCAGTGGACTTTTTTTTTTTTTCCTTTTTATGAAAGAGAGAGAGAGAGAGAAGACAAAGAGAAATAAAGACATCACAGCACCGCTCCACCACTTGGCAAGCTCCTTACCCCTGCAAGCACTCCTATGTGGTGACCAGAGGTTTGAACCTGGGTACCTGTGCACAGTAATGTGTGCATTCTACCAAGTAAGCCACTTCCCAACTCCTTCTCTTTACTTATTTCACTTATCCTGATCACTTCCAGTCTCTAGATGATATTTGGTAACTTTCCCCAGTGTGTCATATTCTTTCTCAGATTTTTGGTTGTTTGTACTCTTTTGGTACCCAAATCAGGCGCTGAGCCTCCTCATTGGATAATCCTCACTTAATTTACTCTCCCTTCAGATTTGTTTTGTTGCCATATCTATGCCCTTTTATTGTTTGCTGAGTATTTCCAGTGAAGCAATTTTGCACTGGCTTCTCTTTTTCTGTATGTTCTTAGAGATAATGGTGAGATGAGGGTTTGAGGAATTAGTTGTATTTTTTCCAAGACATGAGTCTATTAAGCTATGTGGCACCTTTTCATCGCTGCTGTAAGCATCACCATTTTAAATACCTGAGTGTCATGTGCACTTGCCATTTTGCAGGTGGGAAAGGAGGTACCTGAGAGGGGATGGGCCTGGGTTGGGGGAAGGGCACACCTGAAAATACATGTGACCATGATTATGACCCTGGGATAGGCAGTGTTGGCACATGATGGCAGTGGGAAGCCTTGGATTGCCTCAGTTTTTACAGAACGTTTCTTCATAGGAATGATATTCTCATCCCTCTGTCCCATTCATTTCACCCTTCACTGCCCTAAGGACACAGATGTTTACACATGTTGCAGTTAGGACACCCAGAAACTCAGAAAGGTTAGAAGCCAGTGGTTGGGAAGACAGACCTTGATCCCTTTATTTTTGTCACAGGTCTTACAGACACCAGATTTGGGAAGGCCACAGGGTGGGTGAGAGAGAAAAAGGACATGGGTCAGATCAGCAAACTAGCTTAGATAGTGTGCTGTTTGCCATGTGCAAGACCCAGGTGTAAGCTGAGCCTTCACTGTATATGAAACCGGTGGTGGGATCTCTCTCTCTCTCTCTCCCTCTCTCTCTCTCTATCTCTCTCTCTCCCTCTCTCCCTCCCTCCCTCTTTCTATGTCTCTGACCCTTTGTATCTAGAACGAAAAGGGAAAGATGACAAGGAAGAAAACAAGGAAGGAAGGGTAATGAAAAGAGAAAGAGGAAAGGAACCCAGCTAGGAGAGGAGAGGAAGATGGAGAAGAAGATCAGATCTAGAGCTTTGAGGAGAGGAGTCAACAATAGAGTGTGTGGGATGGATGGGATGGACACACTTCTCCAGTTTCTGGAAGTCAGGGCTCTGTGTGGCCAAGATAAGATTGTAACCTGTCCAGGTGAAACAGAGGTTGAGAGGTGGGACAGGACCCCTTAGATGCCAGTCATCTTACTCCCTGGAGGCGACCTCCACCCACTCAGAGTCCTTTGTACCAGCAGGAGGTCCAAGGGAGAGCAGTTATGCCCATGGAGAGATGAATATCAACCTTGTTCAAGGAAGCTGGTGATAAAATACCTGAATGTAGCTTAATGTGGACCCTGTGGTGTCCTGGCCTCCATCCAAGCCTCATGAAGGTCTCTAGAAGCTGTCGGGATTCGTGCAGTAGCGCAGTGGGTTAAGCGCACGTGGCGCAAAGCACAAGGACGGGCATAAGGATCTCGGTTCAAGCCCCCGGCTCCTCTCCTGCAGAGGAGTCGCTTCACAAGTGGTGAAGCAGTTCTGTAGGTGTCTGTCTTTCTCTGCCCCTCTCTGTCTTCCCTTCCTCTCTCCATTTCTCTCTGTCCTATCCAACAACAACGACGTCAATAACAACAACAATAACTACAACAATAAAAAACCAAGGGCAACAAAAGGGAATAAATAAATATTAAAGAACAAAAAAGAAACTGCCACTGCTCCTAGTCAGGGCCTACTAGTCCCCCGATCTCTGTGCCTACAGTGGCCCTGTGCTCTTATTAAGTCTCCTCTGAGACCCATAGATGACACTTGAAGTGCTCTGCTTGAAACAAGCAGGACCTAGAAAGCTCTGGTAAGAAGAAAGTTCTGGAATGTATGGCCTTCGCCATCCCTGGAAACTGAACATACCCCAGCCTTGGAAAGGTCCCCATTTCACAAAGAAGACTGAGTGCCAGCAAGGGACAGTGACTTCCCCAGGTCACAGGGCCATCTGTGGTGGATCCAGGCTCCTGGATTTTGAAGATGTGCACAGCTTGAGACCTGGTCCCAGCACCCCACACCCCTCCACACACTCACACTGGGTGGCAATCAAAAATATAAAAAATAGAAATTA
Organism: Erinaceus europaeus; assembly: GCF_950295315.1. Lineage (NCBI taxonomy): Eukaryota > Metazoa > Chordata > Mammalia > Eulipotyphla > Erinaceidae > Erinaceus > Erinaceus europaeus. The sequence continues at coordinate 178,782,510 of NC_080163.1, forward strand.
TGTATTGCTAAAAATAATAATAATACTAGCCGTCATCTGAGCTGTTGGAAACATGTAGACTTGCGTACCACAGGATAGCTGCCAAACCTCAGTGTGTGAGAAAAGTGTGTTTGTGACGTGCAGTGAAATAAGGTGTGTCTGTGCTTGGCCATGTCTAAGTGGTAGGGAGTCTTCTTTTTAATTTTTTAAAAATTACCTTTATCTACTTATTGGATAGAGATAGCTAGCAATTGAGAGGGAAGGGGGTGATAGAGAGAGAGAGACAGACAGAGAGACACCTGCAACACTGCCTCACCACTCAAAAAGCTTTCCTCCTTCAAGTGGGGACTGGAGGCTTGAACCTGGATCCTTGTACATTGTAACACGTGCTCTCAACCAGGTGCGCCACCACCCGGTGGCCTGGGGAATCTTGAAGGGCTGGGTATCACCAATGGTGTCTTCCCCAGTGCTCTTTTGAGAATGTTAACTCTAATTATATGCTTGTGAGCCTCTCATTTGGAGGTGACTTTGCCCTGTTAGAGTCATAAACATACGTCTCCTTTGCTGTTTGGGGTGCATGCTGCCTCCTTCAGGTGTTGGTTGGCTGTAGGTCCTGTCCTCCTGCTGTACATAGCAAAGGGCTGAGGATCCTGGCCCTCCAGGGGAGGGTGGGGTGGGGGTCTTGGACTGAAAACATAAAGCTGTGTCTCTGTGGGAGTCTCAGGCTGTGGGAGTTCAGAGTTGTGTCTTGAGGGACTCCAGGTCTAGGGACTGTAAGTTTGTGGGGGTGGTTCTGTGATGGGTGAGCGGTGACTGTGGGTGTCTCCTAATCAGATACCACATACTTTAAAGGACACAGCTCTCTATCAAGGGGCCATATGCCACAGGCCTTGAGAGATTTTTCAGGATGACCTGGGAACTAGAGCGCCACTGTTAAATGTTAGACTCATGTTATTAGGCAGCCCTTCAGTTTTGACCTGTGTAGATTTGTCTTGGTACCTGTGCACAGGATTCTGGAAGGTTTCACAGGATTGTGGGTGGCCCATTTCTCTTCCATGCTGGGGAGTGGGCTGGGCTATTGGTTAGTAGATCAGCATGGCTTTTGCCTCTTCTGGAAGGAAGACTGTGTGTAGGGGGGATAAGAAGATGGGTATCCTCTCTGCTCTTTTCTCTCTGTGGGTTGAGTCTCTGCTGGCATGCTGGGTCATTTCTATGTCCAGATGGTTGCAGACCTTCCCCAGTTTGCCCAGCTCTGGCCCCAGTACCACAAGGGAGGAGAGACTCGCCAGCCACCTGCCCCGTCTTGCCAGCTCCTGGTGACTCTTTCTGCCATCCAGCCCCATGATGCTTTCTGTTTCTAATGTGTGCTTCTGTCTCTTTGACACTTTGATGAGGCATGGCTCTTCTCTGGAGGTGTGTGAATCACTCAGTGTGAACCAACCTAGGTAGTAAGTGAGGGCCCCCAAAGATCTGATGGGTGTAGCCACAGAGAACAGGGACAGAATAGCTATGGACTGCAGTGATCAGGGAAGGCTTCCTGGAAGAGATGGGCTTGAAGAGCAAGTCAAAATTCTTTGTCAGTAGCGAAGAGAAAGTGAGGAGAAAGTGACAGCAGGCTATGACCTAATATCTATTTTGGTAAGAAAGGCTGTGAGATGGATTCTGGTCTTTATTCTCGGAGCAAAGGAGCATTGTGCTTTGATTTTGTTTAATTACAAAAGTTCTGTGTGTTCACCACTGAGTGTCAAACAGTACAGAAGTATGTAATGTGAAACCCAAAGGACTCTTTTCTTTCTCTCTCTCCCTCTCCCCTCTTTCCCCACACCCCTTTCTCATAGAGGTAGAAAGACCACAGCATAGAAGCTTCCTTCAATGTGGTTGGGGTCAGGTTTGAACCTGGGTCACATGAATGGTAAAACAGCACACTATCCAAGTGAGCCATTTCACCAGCCTCCGAAATCCCCTTTCAATCCCACTCCCAAAATATTCCTCTCCTTTCTGGAGAAAGACTCCTCTTGTTTTGCTGTGTACTCTGCCAGCCTATTGTTTTATGCTTATATTGTAAATAATGGCTAATATATAATCATATAATGATATAATTATGCTTAAAAATAAGTAATAGCATGTGTGCAGATTTCCTTCTGTGTAAACTATACTATACTCGTTACCTCAAGACTTCCTTTTTAAAAAAACTGATAGTATAGTTTGCTGACAAAAACACCAGGTAGATAATAAGAGTTCAGATTTCATCTCCCAAATTCCCTAATATGGCTTGTCTGCATCCATTCGATATCTGAAAATCTTTAAAAAAATTATTATTGAGGGGCTAGGTGGTGGCATGCCTCTTAAGTGCTCACATTATAGTGTGCAAGGACCCAGGTTCAAGCCCTGGGTCCCCACCTATAGAGGGGCAGCTTCATGAGTTATGAAGCAGGACTTGAGGTGTCTCTCTGTCTCTTTCCCTCGCTATCTACCCCATCCCTCTCAGTTTCTCTCTGTCTCTATCCACCAATAAATAAATAAATAAAATAAATAAAAATAAAGCTTTAAAATTATTATTGAATATAGACAGAAAGAAACTGAGAGGGGAGGGAGAGATAGAGACAGAGAGACAGAGAGACACCTGTTGCTGCTTCACCACTTGTGAAGCTTTCCCCTGCTAACCTGGGTTCTTATGCATTGTAGTATGTGAGCTTAACCAGATGTGCCACCTCCTGGCCCCATACATCTGCATCTATACAATTATTTATCTACTGTAAACTTGAGGGTTGTTCTCATTTTTTCCTTTCTATGTCATACTTCTAATGCAGAACTGAACATATATTTATTTACTTTTTTGTTTAATTAATTTATTTTTTAATTTTTATTGATAAAAAAAACTGACAAAAACCATAGGATAAAAGGGGTACAACTCCACACAATTCCCACCACCAGAACCTTATATCCCATCCCCTCCTCTGATAGCTTTCCTATTCTTTATCCCTCTGGGATTATGGACCCAGGGTCATTATGGGGTGTAGAAGGTGGAAGGTCTGGCTTTTGTAATTGCTTCTCTGCTATTGGCAGGTTGATCCATACTCCCAGCCTGTCTCTCTCTTCCCCTAGTGGGGCAGGGCTCTGGGGAGGCAGGGCTCCAGGACACATTGGTGGGGTCATCTGCCCAGGAAAGTCCGGTTGGCATCATGTTAGCATCTGGGACCTGGTGGCCAAGTAATGAGGCTGAAGAGTTGATGTTCCACACCTGACGTCTCTCACACAGTCTGAAGTGAAGCATGCAGAGGTGGTACACGTTACATTGATTAGGTTGGGATCAGCAGATGCGGTGTCAGTTGGTAAGAATTGAGAGAAGAGGCATACAGGAAAGTGAGCCCCACCCTAGAGGTTCCAGGACTGAGGGAAATATAGCTCTATAGAGGATGTAGGAGGTTCCTGCTGTCTTAGGGTTTAAGAAGGCAATAGATAGTTATTGCTATATTATTATTTGGCAATTGGATTAACTTTGAAAATCCTATTGTTAGGATTTGCTTATCATACATGACACCACCATAATTTGTGTCCTTTGACATTATTTATTTATAGCTGTGCCTTACGTTTAATTTATTTTTGTCAGAGAGAAACATATAAAGAGACTAGAACATTGCTCAGTTCCTTTGGCTTATGGTGGTGCTATGTATTGAACTTGGGACCTTGGAGCCTTGGGCATGAAAATCTTTTGCATAGCCATTATGCTGTCTCCCCAGCCAGTACTGAACATGCTGTCTGTATGTCTTTATGAACACATTTGATTATTTCTATAATATGAACTTCTAGAAGCCATATTACAAGGTCCGTTAAGTGTATTTTGCATTTAGACAACTACCCCTTCAAAGTTATGCCATATATGTACATATCCACTGATGCTTATTTCCTACAACCTCACCAACACTATTATCACTCTTTTAAATGCTGAGTGGAAGGTAAAGATTGCCATTGCTGGGGGCTGGGTTCAAGGACCCGGGTTCAAGCCCTTGGTCCCCACTGGCAGGAGAAAAGCTTAACAAGTGGTGAAGCAATGTTTCAGGTGTCTCTCTGTCTCTCTACCTCCCTATCTCTCCCTTTCTCTCATTTTCTGATGGTTTCTATCCAATAAATAAATTAAGATACTTTAAAAAGATTTAGAAAAAAGATCACCATTGCTGAATTTTACTTCTCTCATTACTACTATAACTATCTGGTCACATGTGTGTGTTGCTCCCTTTCACCCCCAGCCCTTAATATCTTCTATAAGATCATTAATTTAAATTATTAAATTATCAATAAAATTATTAATATCTCCTCTTTTTGTTTTAGAAGATTTCTGACTTAAAACAATCTGCTCTGAATTTTTATATCTTCTGAAATACTTTATGGAATATTTATGTTTTCTTATAATATTTCAGTCTTTTTTTGATAAATAAAATAGCCCACCACCCATTCTCATACCCATAATACACACTCTCACTCCACCTTTGGAAGAAGGTATATACTCTTCCACTATTAATGATCTTTATTTTTGCCTTGCGTAATATAAAAAAGTATATTTTATTTTAATGAGACAGATACAGAGAGAGAGGGAGGGAGAGGGAGAGAGAGAGAGAGAGAGAGAAAGAGAGAGAGAGAGAGACACCAGAGCACTACTCAACTCTGGCTCATGGTAGTGCAGGGGGATTGAACCTGGAACATGGAGTCCCAGGCATGAGGGCTTTTTTCATAGCCATTATGCTATCTCCCTTGCCCCTAGGTTTCCTCTATTTTGTTGCAAATGGCAAAAATTTGTCCTTTCTTGTGGTTGAATGGTATTCCATTATGTATATGCACCACATCTTCTTTATCCCTTTATCAATTGCTTCTGTATTATAACTATTGTATATAGCACTGCAATGAGCACTAGAGTAAACAACCCTACGATTAACACATTTGTGTTAATGGTTTCATATTCTCCATACAGATACCAAGAAGTACCATTGCGGAATTGTATGGTAGCTCTAATTTTAGCCTCTTGAGCAAAGGCTTCAGAGAGTCTCTTTTTTTGTCCACATCTGTTGCTGACACTTCTTGTTATTACTGGTCACTTTGAGTCAAGACATTTCTTACAGTTGTAAGTTGGTAGTTGACTGCAGTTTTAACTTGCTTCTAATTTTTCCTATTGATTTAAAAACTGTTATTTATTTATTTATTTACATATATTTTTTAAATTTTTTATTTAAGAAAGGATTAATGAACAAAAACATAAGGTAGGAGGGGTACAACTCCACACAATTCCCACCACCCAATCCCCATAATCCACCCCCTCCCATGATAGCTTTCCCATTCTCTAGCCCTCTGAGAGCATGGACCCAGGGTCGTTGAGGGTTGCAGAAGGTAGAAGGTCTGGCTTCTGTAATTGCTTCCCCGCTGAACATGGGCGTTGACTGGTTGGTCCATACTCCCAGTCTGCCTCTCTCTTTCCCTAGTAAGGTGTGTCTCTGGGGAAGCTGAGCTCCAGGACACATTGGTGGGGTCTTCAATCCAGGGAAGCCTGGCCAGCATCCTGCTGGCATCTGGAACCTGGTGATTGAAAAGAGAGTCAACATATGAAGCCAAACAATTTGTTGAGCAATCATGGATCCCAAGCTTGGAATAGTGGAGAGGAAGTGTTAGGGAGGTACTCACTGCAAACTCTAGTGTACTTCTGCTTTCAGGTATATATTTTGCAGTAGTTTATGGATACGTGTGCACATAAGCTCTCTCTCACAGAAACTGGTGTATATCTAGGTTATGGGACTTTGTTAGAAAGTGAACTACCTGAAATGAAATTAGAGTGTACTATAAAAGGAATTTTTAATTGCCACTAGGGTTATTGCCGAGACTCAGTGCCAGCACTACAAATCCACTACTCTTGGTGGCTATTTTTTACCTTTTTTTTTTTTTTTTTAAATTTCTACTTTATTGGATAGAACAAAGAGAAATTGAGAGGGGAGGAAGAAATGCAAAAGGAGAGAGATAGATACCAGCATACTTGCTTCACTGCTCATGAAGGCCCTCTGCAGGTAGGGAGTTAGGGGTTAGGGGCTTGAACCCAGGTTCTTCTGCATGGTATTGTGTGCAGAAGAATCCCCCTCTTCCCCCTCTTCCCTCTCTTCCTCCTCTTCCCCCTCTTCCCCCTCTTCCCCCTCTTCCCCCTCTTCCCCCTCTTCCCCCTCTTTTCCCTCTTCCCCCTCTTCCCCCTCTTCCTCCAGGTTCTTCAGTCAGGTTCGCCACCATGCAGACCCCCCTCCCTTTTTAAAGTTTTGTATAGAGGCAGAAAAAAATTGAGAAGGATAGGGATGATAGATAGATACATAGGGAGACCTGCATTACTGCACCACTGGTAAACCCCCCCCCCCTGCATTTGGAAACCAGGGGCTTGAACCTAGGTCCTAGCACATGCTATATGTGTGTTCAGTGGGGTATGTCACAACCTGGCCCTTTCCATTGATTTTTAAGAGCTTTTTACATATGTTTCCCCACTAACTTTCTGTTCCATGTATTTCTTTTTATTATGACTGGGGCATCAGTTCTTCAGGCTAACTTTTTCAGATAGAGAGATGCAGAGGGAGACAGGGAATGACATTACCAAGCCAAAGCTTCCTCTAAATTGAGCGGGCCTTGAACCTGGGTTTCCTGCATGGCAAAATACACAAACTATCCAGGTGGACTGTTTTGTTGTCCCCATTGCATGCAATACAAATATGTCCTTGTACTGTTTTAGAGCTGGAGCTAAGACATAGAAGAATACTGAGTCAGTGTTCTCAGGAAGACCAAGCCACAGAGACCAGGTTCTATGTAGTAGTCAGGGCCCAAGGGGGTGAGCTAGGATCATCCTCTTATGTTGCAACAGCATGTGTGGGGTTTTACGCTCATCTCACAAGGTATCCTGGGCATGTGCTAAAAATGTGGAAAGGGGCTGGCAAGAGAACTCCCTTGCATACTGCATTACTTTGTCATGGTCATGGTTCAGGTTCAAGACCAGCCCCCACCTCACTGAAGGAAGCTTCAGGACTGTGGTGTTTTTGTAGCTGTCTCTGTGTCTCTGTCTCTCCAAAAAAGTGGAGCCCCAGTGACAACCAAAAAAAATGTGGAGAGAGCCAGAAAAAGTCTTGGGGCCTAATTCTTGTTTTTTTTTTTATTTTTTTATTTAATTTATTTATTCCCTTTTGTTGCCCTTGTTGTTTTATTGTTGTAGTTATTATTGTAGTTATTATTGATGTCGTTGTTGTTGGATAGGACAGAGAGAAATGGAGAGAGGAGGGGAAGACAGAATGGGGGAGAGAAAGACAGACACCTGCAGACCTGCTTCACCGCCTGTGAAGCAACTCCCCTGCAGGTGGGTAGCCGGGGGTTCGAACCGGGATCCTGACGCCGGTCCTTGAGCTTAGCGCCACCTGCGTGGGGCCTAATTCTTACACTTAAATCCTCCCTCTGGCTATGACTCCTCTTGGTCAAGTGTGAGCCCAACATCCCTGCCCTTCCCTAGTGGGGAGCCTCTTATTATTATTAATTAATTTATATTTTGACCAGTGATCTGGATTATAATGGTATCAGGGATAGAACCAGGGACCTCTGGTGCCTTATGCATGAGAGTCTGTTGCTTAAACTATTGTGCTATCTCCCTTGTCCCAACCCCCTTTGTCCATATGGTGCCCAATTTCTATAGTTCTGAAAATGTAGATAAAAATATTAATGTGCCATACAGTCTCATATGAAGACAGCTAGCACCATCCTCTCACTATAGGTCTAGCTCCCTCTTGTCCCCAAAAGATGGGTCTGGTCATTCTGGTCTCACACATCAGGAAACACAGCAGGAGCGAAGGAGGACTATACATCTTGCCTGCCATTTCCTAGCCAGCTCCTGTTCAAGCTGGGTATGACCCCAGTCCCATAGTCTCAAGCCAACACACGTTTTGTAAGAGACCCTCATAGGTGAGAGCAGACACATGCACACACACACACACACACACACACACACACACACACACACACACACACACACACACTTTTTGAGCCCATATGTCCACATGTGGAGACAGCCTGGCTGTGAGTCCTCTGGCTCAGGGAGTGGGTGCTACCCTCCCCACTCCTCCAACTCCTTCCCAGTCCCCCTTGCGGTTTGCAGAGAGATCCACAATGCAAGTGTTTGCTTTGAGCTTCTCATGAACCACCCCCTGTGGGTTTTGGGTGCAGCTTTTACTTCTGCCTTTCAGAGGGTGCTGAGCAGTGGGGTTTAGTTTCAGCGTCTTCTGAACTTTGCTTTGGGAAGGTTCAACTTGTAGGTGAATGGGGAGTCAGCATTGAGAGCTAAGACCAGGAAGGTACTAGGTAAAGGCCTCCCATCAATTCTGTTAGATGTCCAGTCAACTTGTCCCTCTTCCTGCTCCAACAGCAGTTTCTCTCCTGGTTCCTAGAAGCCACCTATAGAAATCATCTGAATGCAGATCATATCTTGATGGTATTTACTAATATAAATATTTGCTTTCTGGCAGCAATGTTACATAAAACGCCAAAGCTATGAGCTAAACAACTGAAGGCTTGAAGTAGACAATGTCCGTTGTGCAGAGGGAGCTGGTATCTCACCATCCCCATGCTGACACTCTGGAGATAGGCAGAATGGCCATGCTTTAGTACAGCCAGCCTGCTTTTTCCAAGGACATTGTGGTTGTTGTTTTTTAATGATCTTTACTGGTTTGCCTCGAGGACTCCTGACATAGTGTGGGGTGCAATTGCACACCTGTGGTGTGCCCAGAGCTTCTCGTGCATGGAGATGGGGTGAGGAACGAATCAGGCAGCATTTGTGATTATGATGCCTGGTGAGATTGCCAGGATGAAGGAAGGGGATGAGCAAGCCTATTGCAGGTCTGCAAGGAGTCAGTGGAATGAGGCAGCTCGTGGCTAAGGCAGGAGGATGCAGTGGAATTAGAGGTTTTTTTCTTTTCTTTCTCCTGCCCCTTCCTTCCTTCCTCCCTTTCTTCCTTTCCTTTCCTTTCCTTTCCTTTCCTTTCCTTTCCTTTCCTTTCCTTTCCTTTCCTTTCCTTTCCTTTCCTTTCCTTTCCTTTCCTTTCCTTTCCTTTCCTTTCCTTTCCTTTCCTTTCCTTCCCTTCCCTTCCCTTCCCTTCCCTTCCCTTCCCTTCCCTTCCCTTCCCTTCCCTTCCCCTCCCCTCCCTTCCCCCCTCCCCTCCCCTCCCCTCCCTTCCCTTCTCCTTCCTTCCTTCCTTCCTTCCTTCCTTCCTTCCTTCCCTCCCTCCCTCCCTCCCTCCCTCCCTCCCTTCCTTCCTTCCTTCCTTCCTTCCTTTCCCTCTCTTTCTTTCCTTCCTTCATTTCTTTCTTTCTTTCTTTCTTTCTTTCTTTCTTTCTTTCTTTCTTTCTTTCTTTCTTTCTTTCTTTCCTTCCTTCTTTCTCCCTTTCTATAATATAGGCTTATTTCAAGTAGTTCAAGAGACCACAGAACTCAACTAGAGCCAAGGCTTTGGTGTTTGAAAGAAAAATGTTTGAGAGGCTTGAGCCTTTCCACTCACCTCTGGTTGTGTTTGTGTTTTATTTCCTAGGCTGAGCAGTGAGAGGGCTGTCAGGAGGGCTGTGTGTCCATATATTTGTACACATGAATGAGCACATACCTCACCTCTTAAGGGTATAATCTCTGGAACATTTCCTGCTCCCTTGTGTCTCATTCTCCCTGGACATGCAAACTACTCATTAGGCATCACCCACCCATTCCACCCAGGGTGGGCTATTCCTTCATCAGACACACTGGACTGAAGACCACCTTGAGACAGCACCCTCTCTCCCTTGACATTCATTAGCGATATCATTACCACTTTTTTTTTGTAACTCTGATGACATTTTTCTTTTCTTTCTTTTTTTTTCTTTCTTTCTTTCTTTTTTCTTTTCTTTTTCTTTTTTCTTTTTTTTTTTTTTTTTTTGCAAATAAACAATACTAACTGCCAACTTCTTGGGCTGGACAGACCAGAATCAGCTTTAGCAAACAAATAGATGACATATCAAAGAATATGTTGACTAATCCCTTCCCTGTCTGAGAGCTTTTTCTAGATCGTAGACAAATACACTTAAAATAGAAGTCCCCGCATGGCCACAAGTGTATTCTGGGAAGTTTTGGAACCTACGTGCTCTAGGCAGGTGAGTATTTATAGGAGGTGCCCTGAAGTTGGGGACACCCTCAGGGAGCCCACTCCCTCCTATGGATTTGTGGCAGAAATATGATGGAATGGTATTCTTCTTTTATTTAATATTTGCTACCAATGTGACTAGCTTTTAATTTTTTTTAAACAAATAATTTAGTTGTAAAGCCTCAGACAGAATTTTTTTTGTGAAATAGTTCTAGTGAGCTAATTTATTTTTCAACTTTAAAACATCAGCATTTTATAGATCTGAATTTCACAATGTGAGGATGATTGCTACGTACAATTTGCAAAATTGTGATTAGCCAGCCCTTGCTTTGAGTTAGTTCTCCCTAATTCACAAAGGCTTCCAAGAATAGTCTGCACAAAATTCAGTTTGCAAATTGCAGGGCAGATTTTTAGAGGGCAGTTTAAAGAATGAAGTCCTAAGGGTTTTATCTATATTTATATCTCTTGTTAAACCAAACTCTTATGTAAATGTTACAATCTGTAAATAACTAGCAGGGCTGCCTTCTTCAAGGCAAGATTGCATCTCCATTTTTGAGATTTAGCACAATTATTAAATGGCAGAATTGACTAAGATGCAAATATATTTGGAATGAGCTAATAAATGTTAATCAATATCATCAGCTGTATTTGTGTGGCTATTTGAGGGTTTAAAAGTATAGTGACCTTTCCATTTGCAGATGAATTTCTCGCAAATTAAGGGAAAAAATGAAAAAAAATTTAAATCAGAGGAGCTGATTGCCCTTACTGATGTTTTGAGAGGCCAAAATGGAGATAGCTTTGTGTTCCTGGACTTTTCATAGCTATTAATGCTTCACTCAATCTTGCATGACTGTGTAAACTCGGGATTATTTTTCATCCTTTTGTGCCGTGGACAGGAAAGAAATGACTGGCTCCCACTGGTGTCACTGGCTGTCCCCATGTCCTAACATCTGTTCCCTTCCTAACATTTCACCAACCTAGAGGAAATGGAGTTTAGTGTTCAATGCTGATTTGAAAGGGGGTAAAAAAAAATCCATGTTTGGATGACCACTACAGTTTATCTATTTATTTCTCTTAAATCTAGATAACTTACAGAAACTTCATTGTATTTAATCTTGACATCCAGCTGAATTAGTGGCATCTCATTTTTAAATAGATGGAGAGTGGATGCATCCTAGTCACTTTTAATCAAAGACGCTGTGCTCTATTCATAAGGAATTTTTTCTTTCTCCAAGAAGTCATATAATGCACTTCTCCTGAACAAATTATAGTCTGTCAATTCTTTATTCTTCTTTATTCCTTCAGGCTCCAGGCAAAAGCACACACATGTCCAGGGGGTCAGGACATGGCTGAAGGAGAGGATGGAGGTGGGGGGAACCAAGGCAGAGCCTGGGTCTGAAATCTGATGGTATCTTTCAGAGGCCTTGCAGAATGAATGGTGTGGTTCATATACAGTATAAGAGGGCAGGGGGAATTTAGTCCTAGGGAAGAACAAAAGGTTCCTTCTCTCCCCCTGGGTGAGAAGGTTAATTTCTTTAACCAGCATTCAGATCTCTCCTTGGCCCTCAGCAGAATCAGAACCTGTGATTCAATCAGTTACCTGGGTTGCAGGCCCACTCTGTACACTGGAGACAGAAGTCTGTTTCCAGAAACTGATCCAAATGACATGCTTTGAGTACCTTGGGTGTGTCACAGCTAGGAGGGCAGCTCAGAGCAAGCAGAGAAATAACTTTGTTCTCTTGGAACTCATTGATGGACACAGCCAGATGCATCTCACCATGGGCTTCTCTTGGGTCTGGGGCCTTTCTAGAATGCTCCCCTGCAAAGCCATGCACCACTGTCCTGGGCAGGTTTAGAAGCAGGGAGCCATCCTTCAGCTGGAACCCGCAACCCTGTCTCTTACATGACTGCTAGTTTCATTGTCACCTGGACTCTCTGCAGATCCACCCTTTATCAGCTTCCTTCTTTCTCAGCTACCTGTTTTTTGAATAATGAGAAAATTTTGTGGGGGTTGTGCTACAGCTAGCTCCCTTTATCTGCAGTTTGTTTATTTTATTTTAATGAGAGAAAGAGAGATAGAGTGCAAGAGAGGGAGCATACTGTGAGCTCTGGTTTATGGTGGTGCCAGGGATTGAACCTAAGACCTCAGAGCCTGAGGTATGAAAGTCTTTTGCATAACTGTTATGCTGTTTCTTCAGTTCTATGTAATTTAGAATTATGACAGAAATACTTTTTAAGCAAATCTGTATTTTTTAAATTATCTTTATTTTATTTACTGGATAGAGACAGCCAGAAATCAAGAGGGAAGGGGGTGATAGAGAAGGAGAGACAGAGAGACACCTGCAACCCTGCTTCACCACTTGCAAAGTATTCCCCCTGCAGGTGGGGACTGGGGGCTCGAACCTGGGTCCTTGTACACTGTAACATGTGCACTCAACTAGGTGCGCCACCACCCAGCTGCTAAACCTGTATTTTTAAATAAAGGAGTGTATATAAACAAAGAGAGTGAAAAAGAGAGACAGTACAGAAAGAGAGATACTAGTATCTCATGCGTATACAATTGCACTGCTCACCTAATTTTTTTTTTTCACGCAGAGAGAAGGAATGATACCAAATTCCAAGAGCTTCTTTTTTTTTAAAAATTTTTTTTATTTAAGAAAGGATTAATTAACAAAACCATAGGGTAAGAGGGGTACAACTCCACACAATTCCCACCACCCAATCTCCATATCCCACCCCCTCCCCTGATAGCTTTCCCATTCTCTATCCCTCTGGGAGCATGGACCCAGGGTCATTGAGGGTTGCAGAAGGTGGAAGGTCTGGCTTCTGTAATTGCTTCCCCGCTGAACATGGGCGTTGACTGGTCGGTCCATACTCCCAGTCTGCCTCTCCAAGAGCTTCTTTTTAAATTTTTTAAAAATCTTTATTGAATAGAGAGATCAAACTGAAAAGAGGCAGATCCTTCTGAATACTGACTATGCTTCTTGTGGGCATAACCAGTAGGCAGGGACCCCCAGAAATACCCATGCCACCTGTACATTTCCTACACATAAGGAGTCTGCAAAGTCCTGGAGGCAGTTTTTCTTCTTCTAGCGTTTGCCCTTCTTCCGTAGCCAGTCAACAGCGTCAGGTTGAGCCTGATGTAAAGTTTCGAGACCTCCTTTGAATCTGGAGAGGTGGCAGTCGTTGACTGGAGGCAGTAAGATTACATTTCTCAAGTGGGAGGAAGGAAGGAAGGAAGGAAGGAAGGAAGGAAGGAAGGAAGGAAGGAAGGAAGGAAGGAAGGGATTAAGTCAATTATTGAATAGGGGAGATAGAGAGGAAGAGAGACAGGGACACCTCCCTGCAGCCCTTCTTCACCACTTGCAAAGCTTTCCCACTGTGTCCTTGTGCACTGTAACATGTGCACTCTACCAGGTGCACCACCACCCTGTCCCTGACCAAGAGCTTCTTGTAGTACCATAGCATCTCCCATGTGATACTGGAGTTTAAGCCAGGCTGTGTACTCATGGAAATGCAGGCTCCCTACCTGGTGAACGACCTATCTCTCTTGCCCCCAGTGAAAGTCTTAATACAGTAGCACAAATATAGAAAGCACAGGAAAGAGCAAACAAAGGTCACACACACACACACACACACACACACACACACACACACACCACAACTCCCTCTTGTCCAACACAAACCGTGTGCTAGCCTTTTAGCAAAATTCCCTTTCTGTCTTTTCTTTCCCTGTGTATTTTTCTTCCCTACATAATTGCGGTGGCTGCAATTTTAAATTCTGTTGCCTGGAATCATATGATTTGTAGTTTGCTTAGCTTCCTTGTCGTTTATAGCAGATGACTCCTTTTTTGTTTTGTGAGTCTGGCTAAAGGTTTGTCAATTTTGTTCACTCTTTTGAAGAACCAACATTAACTTTCGTTGATTTTTTGTATGTTTTTCTTATTTTTAATGTTATTTATTTCTGCCCTAACTTTAGTGATTTCTGTCCTTCTAGCTGCTTTAGGGTTCCTTTGTTCTTCTTCTTCTTCTAGATCTTTAAGATGTGCAATCAGGCTGCTTATTTGTTATTTTTCTTATTTCCTAATGTGTGTTTGTATGGCTATGAACTTCCCTCTCAGTACTGCCTTAGCTGTGTCCCAAATATTTTGATAGCTTGTGTCTTCATTTTCATTGAACTCTTGAAACATTTTGACTTCTTCTTTTATTTCCTCTTTGATCCAGAAGTTGTTAAGTAGTGTGCTGTTGAGCTTCCACATTTTGGTACTATTACTAATCTTTTGTTGATTGTTAAGTGCTAGCTTAATTCCACTGTGGTCTGAGAAGATGCTTGGGATGATTTCAATGCTCTTGAATTTGTTGATGCTGTCTTTGTGGCCTAACATATGGTCTATCCTTGAGAATGACCCATGTGGACTTGAGTAAAATGTGTATTCCAGTTTCTTGGTATGAATGACTCTGAAAATGTCCAATAGTTGTAGTTTATCTATCCCCTCATTTAGCTCCCTCATGTCTTTATTGATTTTCTGCCTAGATGATCTGTCAAGTTGAGAGAGTGGGGTGTTGAAGTCCCCTACTATGATTGTGTTGTTAATATATTGCTGTAGCTCTTTCAGTAGACGTTTGATGTATTTAGATGGCTTCTCATTGGGTGCATAGATGTTAATAATTGTTAAGTCCTCTTGAATGACCGATCTATTGAGCATTAAGTAGTGTCCATTCCTATCTTTTTAAATTTTATTTATTTTAAAGTGCTGTGGTGGGTTCTTGAAGTCATTCTAGTTGTCCTGCTGAGGTCCCAGGTGGTCTCCCTTGTTATTCCTAGTTGACCTGGGATTGGAGAGGAGAGAAACCAGCAGGTGACTCCTCATAGCTGCTATTTTCTGTTGACTGGGTATGCCATAATTTACTTGATAATTCCTTTATTATTGGTATGCAAGTTATTTCCAATAGTTCTCTAAAAAAATAGTATTGCGATGGACATATTTGTACCAAAAAAAAAAAACAACCCCCCAAAAACCCATCTTTATTTCAGGCTATTTCCTGAGGTCAGGTATTTTTAAGGAAATTTTACCAGAGGGAGAATTTCTGTGTTGGAAGACACCACCCTGGACAAGAAAGATAGGTCCTTTGGTAGTGCACTTGCTTTACTATGTGAGCCACCTGGGTTCACGAAGGATCTCCAGACACATGGGGGAAAACTCTGGTGCTGTGGTGTCTTTCCCTCTGTCTCTCTTTTTATCTGAAAAAGTCAACTTAGTGCAGTGAAGTCTAGGTGATGACAAAAAAGAAAAAAGAGAAAGAAAAGAAAGGAAGGAAATGGGACCAGGTGGTGGCTCACCTGATTAAGCACTCCCATTACAGTGCAGAAAGACCCAGGTTCAAGCCCCTGGTTCCCACCTGCAGGGGAAATCTTCATGAGTGGTGAAGCAGAGCTACAGGCGACTCTCTCTCTCTCTCTCTCTTTCTCTCTCTCTCTTCCTCCCTCCTCTCAGTTTCTCTATCCAATAATAAATAAATGAAAACATTTAAAAAATAAAAGGAAAGAAAAGACACCACTTGGGAGTTGGGCAGTAGCGCAGCGGGTTAAGCACATGTGGCGCAAAGCTCAAGGATGGTTAGGATCCCAGTTCAAGCCCCCAGCTCCCCACCTGCAAGGGAGTCACTTCACAGGAGGTGATGCAGGTCTTCAGGTGTCTCTCTGTCTCTCTTCCTCTCTATCTACCACTTCTCTCTCAATTTCTCTCTGTTTCTATCCAATAACAAATAAATAAAAAAATTTTTTTAAAGACACCACTTGATTTTCTGCTCTTTCTCAGATCTTTCTTCCATCTCCTCTTTCTCTCCTTCCTCTTTCTCTCTCTCTCTTCTTATTTTCTCTTTTTCTCCTTCCTCACATCCATCCACCCTTCCATCTCTCCCTCCCTTCCTCCTTTCTTTCTTTCTTTCTTTCTTTCTTTCTTTCTTTCTTTCTTTCCTTCCTTCCTTCCTTCCTTCCTTCCTCCCTTCCTTCCTTCCTTCCTCCCTCCCTTCCTTTCTTCCTTCCTTCCTCCCACTTGAGAAATGTAATCTTACTGCCTCCAGGACTTTGCAGACTCTTTATGTGTAGGAAATGTACAGGTGGCATGGGTATTTCTGGGGGTCCCTGGCTACTGGTTATGCCCACACACATAGCCAGTATTCAGAAGGATCTGCCTCTTTTCTGTCTGATCTCTCTCTCTCTCTGTCATCACTGAGGCTTCACTATTTCCAGGATTTTCCCAGACAGAAAAAGCACAGTATAGTGGGGGCAGGTTTCAAATCAGTGCCCATAATAAAGCAGTACTGATCCAAGTGATGTTATTCCTTCTTATTCTTTCTTTCTCTTAAAAAATTATTTATTTTTTTATGAGAGAGAGAGAGAGAGAGAGAGAGAGAGGGAAAGGGAGGGGAGGTGGGCTAGGGCACTGTTTAGCTTTGCCTTGCAGTGGTGCTGGGATTGAATCTGGACCTTTGGTGCCTAGGGGATGAAAGTCTCTTTGCATAACCATTGTCCTATCTCCCTAGTCTCCCACCAAGTTGTTGAGACTCTAGAAAGCCCGGCACTGCCCCCTGGCCTCCCCATACACCCCCCCCACTTCCTCTTTCCAGGGTGGGACCTTCCTAGCCTTCAAACAGATCAAAGTGAAGGGCAAAGTACTAGGTGGTAATTAAGGCCAGAGGTGTTGCCATGCCTTCCCCTAGACTGGCTAGGTACACCTGGCCTCACATGGTTTCTTACAGGTCGGCAGACTGGGCACCTCATGGCAGAGATCTGCTGGGGTTCAAGCCTCCAGAACTTCCAGTTTCTGCAGGAATGTGTTGGCACGAGAAACTGGGTCTGAGAAGGCCTTGGCCACCAGTTCTTGGAACTCTCTTCCATCTCAATTTCTCATTGTCTCTATCTAAAATAAAATAAAATAAAAAACAAAAACATTTTAAGAGATAAACCAGCTCAGGTAGGGACAGATGCAGGCCAGAAATTCTTTTCTCTGCTCAGCTCCAACACAAATGCACAAATTCCTCTTGCCTCAACCCATGCAGGCCCTCACTTTTCCTTTCCTCCTCTCCTCTGCCATCCATGCAGCTACCTTCTCTCCTTGGGCACTTAACTTGAGTCCAGCTACACCCCTCACCTCCTGCTTTTATCTGGGCCTTTCTTGAGTTGCTAATTTACCCACAATCAATAATTTTATTCTTTTACAGAAATCACAGAATATTGCTCAGGGTAAGTGGGGGGGGGAGCACAGGGTGCATCATTTTGGATCTGATGCATTCTGAATTTAGAAGTGCTGAATAATTCATTCCCATTATTTAAAAAATAAATTTACTATCTCTTTCAGCAGTTGACTGAGGGGATTTTTAGTGAATCCAGTTCTAGGGCTGCAGGGTTTGCAGGTGGGGCAGCATGAGAAAGAACATAGGCCCTGTATAGGAGGAGTAGAGGAAGACCATCCTCTTCTGCTGGTTGGGATGGCAGAAGGATCTTGGCCATGCTTGGAGGGTGCATTTCTGAACTCTAGAGCTGTCCCTGCCCCTTGGAGGGGTTCTCTTCTACTGTGGTTTAACCTTTCTTCTTCTTTTTTTAAAAAAATTATTTAGTTACTCTTTTTTATTGGATTGAGACAGTGAAATCAAGAAGGAATAGGGAGACAGGGTACTTGGGAAACTTTCTTCATTCATATGGGGACTGGGGGCTTGAACCCAGGTCCTTGAGTATGGTAACATGTATATTCAACAAGGTGCACCACCACCTGGCCCCATGAGTTCAACCTTTCAAACTAGCCATAACTCCATTGCCCTGCCCACTATTATCCATTCCTCTGTCCAGCCCTTGTTTTCTCTCTTGTTTGACTTCTGTCTGTTCTTCTATTTATGTAAACATTTCTTCATCTCTTCATCCTTCTTTCTATTTATGTACTCGTCTACTCATCAGTCCATCTATTTATCCACCTACATCCATCCTTCCTTCTGTGTTTATCCACTGTGTCTTAAGTAAATTTTGAAACTCCAGTTTCCTTGTATTCAGAGGGAGAAGATTCAGGCTGGGAATCCCTGACAATAATGCAAGTGACCAGCCCCTGTCACTTCTACTAATGAAGTCAGAGTCTCTTATTCCATATATGCTATGCCTTTTTGCATAAATAAAGCCCCTTTTCTCCTGCCAGCCCTTCCTGAGGACTGATGGCCTGATTCACCACAAGGTGTAAATGGTGAAACTGTGTGACGCTTTCTGTATGACGCCTT
The DNA here is from genome assembly GCF_950295315.1 of Erinaceus europaeus. NCBI lineage: Eukaryota > Metazoa > Chordata > Mammalia > Eulipotyphla > Erinaceidae > Erinaceus > Erinaceus europaeus. The sequence goes on from NC_080163.1 coordinate 178,800,911, forward strand.
CTAGACCTTTTGTGTTCCCTAGGGAAGGGGCTCTCAGGGAGAAACATTGGCCTGCTCAGGATCAGAGAGTGACTCAGTGTTAGAACTCTTGTTTTAGACTCTTCCAATCAGTGTCTTCATCTGGGAGGAAACTTCCTAGGTCTTTTTTTTTTTCTTTCTGCATTTGTGTATTCTTAACCTACAGGGAATAAAGGCTGACAGGGTAGTGAGAGCTTTTGGTGGGATACGTTGTCAAAAAGCACAGATATCTCTCCTTTTTTTTTTTCTCTCAGGAAGATTCTGAAGGACACGTGAGGTGATTTGGATGTGGCACACTTTCCCACTTTGAAAAAAAAATAAATATAGGATTTTAAAATATTTACTTATTTATTCATTCCCTTTTGTTGCCCTTGTTATTTTATTGTTATAGTTATTGTTGTTATTGATGTTATCATTGGATAGGACACAGGGAAATGGAGAGAGGAGGGGAAGACAGAGAGGGGGAGAGAAAGACAGACACTTGCAGACCTGCTTCACCGCTTGTGAAGTGACTCCCCTGTAGGTGGGGAGCCAGGGGCTCAAACTGGGATCCTTATGCCGGTCCTTGTGCTTTGCACCACGTGCACTTAATCCGCTGCTCTACCACCCGACTCCCCTCTCCCCTTTTTTGCTATCAGGTTTATTGCTAGAGCTTGATGTCTGTATAAGGAATCCATAGCTCCTGGTGACTTTTTTTTTTTTTTTTTGCATAGAGAAAGCAGTTGAAAGGGAAGGGGGAAGATAGAGATAAAGATAGAGATAGATCCATATCTATACCCCTACCCATATCCATATCCATAAAGACTGATATAGAGAAACCTACAGTTCTCATGAAGCTAAGTCATGCAGGTAGGGACCTGGTGCTGGAATCCAGGTCCTTGCACATGGGTATGTGTGCACTCAAGTGAGTGTGCTACCACCCAGACCCTCACCCCCATTCTTATTTTTTTCCCATTTTTTATTTGTCATTAATAGTGGGTTACAAAACTGTAAGATTACAGTGTACAGTTCCACACTACACCCACCACAAAGGTTCTGTGTCCCTACCCTCCTATCTCCCAAAGTTAATCTCCATACATCTCAGAAAGTCTTTTTTTTTTAAGTTTATGTGTATCAGTTCTCTAGATTTCACATATGAGTGAAATCATGTGGTAGTTGTCTTTTATCACTTTACTTATTTCACTAAGCACGATCACCTCCAGCTCCACCCATTTTGTCTCAAAGGATACAACATCATCATTTTTTATTGCAGAGTAGTATTTCATAGCTTCTTTATAACACCATAATGTCTCTCTCTATATATTCTCATATTTATTTTTTTATCTCATCTGTCAATGGGCATTTGGTTATTTCCTCACTTTGAATAATGTAGCCATGAACATAGGGATGCATCTTTTCCTTAGACTTAGTGTTTGAGTGTCCTTTGGATAAATGTCTAAGAGTGGTACTGCTGAACCATAAGGTAATTCCATTTTCATTTATTTAAGGGCTCTCTGTACTCCATACTCTTCCAAAAGGGAGGAGTACCAGTTTGCATTCCCACCAGCAGCATAGTAGAGTTCCTTTTTTCTCCACAACCTTGCCAACACCTGTCAGTTCCTGTTTTGTTACTGTAGGCCATTTTCACAGGTCCCTCAGCCTCATTCTTGAGGCCCATTTTTACTGTCAGCTTGAGCTCCTCCATTTGCAGTTGGAATCTGGGAGGAGAGGCACCCAGTGTGTAGCCATGCGCTTGGGCCAGTTGGTCAGCTCACTGGCTGGGGAATTCTTTGACTTGCGTCTTCATCTATAAGATGGAAAGTGCGAGAGGCTCATATCTGTTTTGTCTGTGTCTGTGGGCTAAGGTGGAGCTCCAGGAAGTCTTTGCATGGAGGTACTGTGCAAGGAGGCTGTGGAGAGGACATCTGAGGAATGACAGTTGACACCTTTTGACTGCAGGCGTGTCCCCTCAGGCTTGAAGCCCAAGGCTCTCTTTTTGGGTGTCATTTGCACCCTTTTTGCCAAGGGACACTCCAGCGTGCTGGGAGGAGGGTATGACTGAGTTTTAGAAGCATTAGGCCTACATTTGTATGCAGAGTGTAGTTCTGAGGATCTTGGCCTGGGTGGAAAGGTGGCCTTGGATCTGAGTCACGGATAAAAGCCCAGGCCAGATGTCACCCTTGAGAAGCCCCCAGGCAAGCTGAGCAATGGTCATGGATGCTAGCCGGTTGACTGTCCCAGGGGTATTGGGTGTTAGCTCTTTTCTTTGTAGCATGTCCCTAATGGTGGAGCTCAGACCTGTGGTTCCCTACTCACATGCCAGCAGACTACTTCACACTGCATACCTTGTCTCCCTTCTGCTAAATCACAAACAGAAATGGAACTTGAGGTCGCACATGTAGTCATGAGTGTAAGTTTATTTTTTTACATGTGCTGCATTCTTTATTTACAGCCCTAAATCCCCCAAAGATTAAACTTTAAAAAGATTTAATAGTGCTGGGGTCAGATGGCAACCTGGTGCCATGCTCTAGGCAAGCAGGCAAAGCTAAGCAAGAACAGAGCCTCTTTGAAGAGGCTCCACCAGGAGGGTGGCCTGGTATAAGGCCAGCTGGGGCTGTGCTGCTCTGCCAGTCCCTGTGGGGGTGGGGGTGGTGAGATGTGGTGGGGGCCTTTGGGGTCTCTACCCAATGGATTGAGGAGGGGTGTGGGGGCTCAGGGCGCTTGATATCAAAGCACCACGGGAAGAAAAGGATGGAAGGAAAGAAGAGGTTGATTCAAGGCTGAAAATTGAGGCCAGGCCTCAGCTTTCACTAGGGGTGGGTTACCCCTTCAGTTTATAGTAAAAGGAGTTTTGTGAGACAGCCTGACATGGCCCCTGTTGGCCGTCTGAGGAATCCTCTTAAATTGGATCTCTGGCCACTCTGAGAAGGAGGCTTCACTGCTACTCACTCTTTTATTTTTTAATTTTTTAAATTATCTTTCTTTATTGGATAAAGATAGCCAGTAATAGAGAAGGTAGGGAAGATAGAGAGGGAGAGAGACAGAGAGACACCTGCAGCCCTGCTTCACCACTTGTGAAGCCCCCCCACACACACACAGGTGGAGACCAGGGACTTGAACCCTGGCCTTTGTGTACTGTAACATGTGCGCTCAACCAGGTACACCACCATTCAACCCCTGCCACTCACTCTTGAGACAGAGGGTGGCTGCTGAAGTATGTGGCACCTTTGTCTCTGACATACCTCACCTGAGGAGATTCTGGGAACAAGCAGTTTCTTTGGAAGACCGCCATATTTTACTTTTAAAGGAGGAGATACACACACAAAATGTGTCTTCTTGAGGTAGTTTTGGTCTCCTGTCCACTGTCAGTCTTTTCTGAGAGGGTGAGCAGTAACTTATATGAGCACAGGATTGTACATCCTTCCTGGCCCTACACATAAGCCACAGCTTGGGTCATGGGCCTTTTCACCCGACTCTGAAGAGCTGAGGCTGCCATTAGAATTACCTCATACCCAGGCCCATCCCCATTCCCTCTGGGAATCCAGGTTCTCCTGGGTGCGCAGTGATTTTATGAGGAGAGTGGGGTGTTTTCTAGGCCTGCGTTTGATTTTCACTTATAATTATCTCCACATAAGTCTTCAATTTTGGATTCTGAATTAGAGACACATGAACCCGGCTATGCATGTTAAAAGATCAGTGACAAAAATCACATGACATTTGCATGCCATAATTATTCCCCCAACCTCCTCAGCGGGCTTTGTTTGCGAGGCAGGCCTAAGTGTGGAGGCACTGTGTGTCGTTCCTCAGGGGGATGACTTTGGTGACTGGGGGGTGGGGGGTGGGATGGGGGGGCTGGGGTTTCTTTGTGTCCATGTCTAAGTGCCGCTCAGTGAGGCAGGCTTGTTTTCCCTTTTCCACACACCTCCTGGGCATCTCTTGTGCCTAGCTCTTTCTTCCCCCACCTCTGCAACATGTGCTGTGGTTTTTTGTGCTCTAAAGAGTGGAAGGGGTGATTCTAAGGACTTATTAAAGTGGGGGGAAGAGCCAGGTTGGTAGTACAAGTGGGTAGGATGGGCTGGCCTCCTTGTGCCCTCACTGCCATCACAACAGGCCAGTCTCACCCATGTCTCTCTCCTTCTCTCTTACATAAGGATGGTGGCACCTACTTGGTGGGCTGCTGTGGAGCAAGCCACATAAGGCCTGTGAGGTGCCTGGCACAGTGTCTGGTACACTGGGCAAGTCCTCTGTGTGTCATTCACAACATGGTACTGTTGGTCATCAGATCAGTGAGGGGCATATAGGTACTCCAGGTGCCCAACTCAGAGGGTGTTTGGCTCTACAGAGGCTTCATAGGTCACAGAGACTAAGGTACCTGGGGAAGCAGGCAGAGGAAAACTTGCTGAAAGGGACTGAGACTGGTAGAAGCCATTTTGGGTCTATGATAGTCTGAGGGCAACTTTGACTCTTGTTTAAGGTCTGTGTTCTTGTGACATCTATACTTCTGCTACCTCCAGAGAGGAGCCACACACATAAGCTCTTGGAAGAGTTTTTTCTTTTTCTTTCCTCCTCCTCCTTTAAAAATTTTTTATTAGTATGTTAATACTGACTTACAGAGTTCTAAGATAAGAGGGGTACAACTCCACACCTGTCTTACTACCAGAATTCTATATCCCCTTCCCTCCATTGGAAACTACATTAGTTCTACCAATATCACAGATATGGGTTGACTATTATTTCTATAACTACCTATCTATCTATATTTATGTATCTTTGTCCATTTTCCCCCCCTATGGTCCTGACTTATCTTCCTTTCTAAGGCATACCTACTACTTCTGAGTGTCCTTTCCCCCCTCCCCCTCCTTTTTTTTCTCCTCTCCTCTCTCTAGGTCCTGATGGAATAGGAGTTCAGAGCCCTCTGGTCATCTTTCTCTACTCTGGAAGTATGGACCAAAATTCTTTATGGGATGCAGAAGGTTGAAGGTCTGGCTTCTATAATTGCTTCTCCACTGGGCATGGGCAGGTCAATTTATACCCTTGCCTGTTTCTATCTCTCCCTTGTGCTTCTTTTTTTTTAATTTAATTTTTCACTTGTGATTAACAGTAGATTATAAGATTGTAAGATTACAAGGCATAGTTCCACAGCACGCCTACCACCAAAGTTCGGTGTCCCTGTCCTCCCACTTCTCTAAGATAACCACCATAGTTCTCATAAGTCTTACAGTTTGTGTGTTCCTTCTCTTTCCTTTTCTTTCTTCCTTCCTTCCTCCCTCCCTTCCTCCTTCCTTCCTTTATTTCTTTCTTTCTTTCTAGTTCATGTATATCAGTTCTCTAGAGAAAAAGCATCTGGTAGTTGTTTTTCATCTCTTCACTTATTATACTAGGCATACTCACCTCCAGTTCCATCCATTTGGTTCCAAAGGACACAAAATCATCTTTTTTGATTGCAGAGTAGTACTCTTTGGAGCATGTATCCCATAATTTATTTAACCAGTCATCTGTTGATAGGCATTTATGTTGCTTTCACTCTTTGGCTATTGTTAATAATGTAGCTATGAACACATGAGCTTCCTTTTCCCCTATCCCTTCCCCTTCCCCTCCCCCCTCCCCTCCTTTCCCCTCCCCTCCTTTCCCCTCCCCTTCCCTCCCCTTCCCCTCCCCTCCCCTCTTCCCTTCTCTTCCCCTCCCCTCCCCTCCCTCCCCTCCCCTTCCCTCCCCTCCCCTCCCCCTCCCCTTCCCTCCCCTCCCCTCCCTTCCCCTCCCCCATCCCCTCCCCTCCCTTTTCCCCTATCCCTTCCCCTCCTTTCCCCTCCCCTCCTTTCCCCTCCCCTCCCCCTCCCCTTCCCTCCCCTCCCCTCCCTTCCCCTCCCCCATCCCCTCCCCTCCCTTTTCCCCTATCCCTTCCCCTCCCCCTCCCCCCTCCCCTCCTTTCCCCTCCCCTCCTTTCCCCTCCACTTCCCTCCCCTCCCCCTCCCCCTCCCCTCCCCCTCCCCTCCCCTCCCCCTCCCCTCCCCTCCCCCTCCCCTCTTCCTCCCCTTCCCTCCCCTCCCCTCCCCTCCCCTTCCCTCCCCTCTCCCTCTCCTTCTCCTTTTTCTTCTTCTCCTCCTCCTTATTTTCTTCCAACCTCTCCTCCTTTTCTTTCTCCTTCTTTCTCATACACAGGCTTCTCAGTTTTAGGCTGACATTTTCAGACAGACAGGCAGAGACAGATACAGAGAGACACCACATCAATGAAGCTTCTCCCAGTGCTGGGGGGGGGGGGAGGGAAGAGCTAGATCCTGGGTTGCATGTCTGATAGGTGAGCTATTTTGATGGTTCCATGGGGGAGCCCTCATACAGCTCTCTCCATGCACCCAGGGTGCCCATGGTCTTCACTTTCAGGGAGTCTTCTCTGATGGCTTCCTTGATCTCAGTAATGACTCACTCAGAAAATAGTGACACATTCTCTGGGCTTTCTGTACTGCTTCAGCCAATCATCAAAGTTTTGTCTGGATTGTTTTGTAATGCAAATAGGGTTTTTTTTTTGTACCGCATGTGTGTTTCAGATAAACTTCTTATCTGGTGATTGTACCCTCTAAGAGGGAGACACTTGCTGGACCCCATATAAGCTGAAAGGGACAAGTGTGCCTTTCTCTGGACACCCTGCTGTGTGGACATAGATGTGGAGGAGCTTCCTTTTGGATTTTCCTGCCTCTCTTGAAGCCAACATTACCAGGTGTTTGGCATACTCTGGATAGAGTTTGGTGGCCTTTGAAAAATTGAGGCTCATCAAGGGGTGCTTAGAAATATTGGCTGTTTCAATTTTATTGCTTTTAATTCCCCTCTTTCCTCTCTAGCACTGCTTGCCTCCCCCAGACCTCCCCCCAAGAGTAGAATTTGGGGGCATTCTCAAGGTGAGACATGAGAACAAGGCTGAGAGAGGGATTCACTTATGCAGCGGGGTCCTTTTGGAGCTTATTGAAATAGATCTGATTTGCAGGCTTGCTTTTAAGAGTTGTAAGATTAAAAAGACCAGTAGCTTTGTGCAAAAGGTAGCTGAGCAGTCTTAAGGGCAGGATCAAGGCCCATTTCAGGTCTCTCAGTAGACACACACCTGTCCCAAGTCACACCTGAGGCCATGGGCCACATACCCGGAAGCAGAAAGAACAAAGCCTTATTGACAAGGGTCTGGGAGGAGGATGGGGGCAATCAGCTTACAGGGAATATTTTTGCTTCATAGGAATGCAGTCCTTCTTGCTGAAATCAACATAATCCTAGGTCAACTTTGCCCTTTTGTAAACATATGCTCAGTTGAAATTTTAGAGGCAAGGTGCTAGGGAATGGAAGTAGGGAGGAGCCTATTTCAAGCTTCTTTACATAATATATACTTATACAGAGAAAATGGAAGGGAGGAATATTAATAGGGTTCACTTTGGTATAGAAGCATGGACTGATAAAAAAAAAAAAGGTCTGGTGAGATAGCATAATGGTCATGCAAAAAGACATTCATGTCAGAGAAACCAAAGGTCCCAGGTTCAATCTCTAGCATGACCATAAGCCAGAGTTAAGTAGTACTCTGTTAAAAAAAAAAAGTTTATGTATATATTTTTTATAAAAGTGGTGATTAGGGGTCAGGTGGTGGCACATCTGGTTGAGTGCACATGTTACAGTGCGTAAGGACCCAGGTTCAAGCCCCCAGTCCCCACCTGCAGGGGAAAGCTTCACAAGTGGTGAGGCAGGACTGCATGTGTCTCTGTCTCTTTTTCTATCACCCCCTTCCCTCTCAATTTCTGGCTGTTTATATCAAATAAATAAATAAATAAATATATATATATATATATATATATATATATATATATAATAAAAAACAAACCCTGTTCTTTAAAAAATAAGTGGTGGTTAAATTACTTTTGTGATCGCATCCAAACTGTGGCCCTCAGAAGTACTCACTGAAGTTCTCTTTTGGACAGACCTTGGATAACACAGCAAAAGTACAGACTGAAGGTAGTCAGCTTCTTCTCCTGGTACCATCTGCATTGCTTTAAGTTCTGAGGGTCATGTCAATATTTCATGAAAGCACATGTGGTCTTTTTTTTTTTTCCCCAAGATGGAGATTTATTATTGTGGCAGGATATTTTGCTCTAGGGCATAACTTAACATACTGGGTCTACACTTAGGGGAGATATTTTCCCAACCAAATTTCTGAAGAAAAATCAAAATTGATTTGAGCATTATTGAACTGTGCCACTTGATTTTCGAAAAATATTGACTTAAGAGGAGCACGCCACAACATTGCACAACTGTATGGTTTTGCTGATATTTCACAATCTTGTGACTTAATGTGAGATGCTGCACTTGAGGGTACTTGCTGTCCTGCCGGGTAAACAGTAGGCATGCAGCAAACACTATTTTGGTTCTGTTGCTACAACAATCCCCATCACCGATAGCACCAAAAACCACTTTCTTCCTAGTTGGCTAAATACTGAGTAATATATGGTACATTCTTTTTCATAAGCCCAAGGTGTCTGCATGTTAAATATGAATTGTACCAAGTTTGATTATTGTATCACTTTGTGAACAATAGTTTCCCAGTAAAATAAATTTGGCAATGTGAGCAGTTTGGACAGAAGTTGTGGAATTGGGATACCAATTGTATGTGTGTTGAGTTGTCAGTTTCTCACATAGTAGGTCTTGTGGGTAGGGGCGAATTGAAGACATTTTAGCTTTGTATCTCTCTTCCCTCTATGGAAGTGGAACCTTGTAACTTTCTAGATTGGAGATGACTAAGGAGATTCAGCAGACTCTTGACCACTGAACTAGGAATGAAAATCCACTGTTCAAAGTTTTGCTTTGCTTCCAAAGGGTCTTAAGAAAGTCAGTGGACACTCTAGATCTCAGGTTTCTGTATCATGTTGACAGCTAGCTTCTCTGAGGTCATTCCAGTGGACTGGTTTCTCCAATCCTCATCCCCTCTCAAGAAATTGTCACCTCATCTTGGATGGAGCTTGAAGGAGTCATGTTAAGTAAATTAAGCTATAAAAAGAAGGGTAACTTCATTCATAGACAACAGTTGGGAAATATGAAGAGAAAGGGAAACACAAATCAGAACTTGGGTTGAGTTTGGTTATTACACCAAAGTAAAGGCCTCTGGGCTTGTGGAAGTTCAGGTCCCTGGTGCAAGACAGTGATGGAGGACCTAGGCTGGGGTTTAGAGTGTTTTGCAGAAAACTGAGAAATTGGGGCCGGGCGGTAGTGCAGCGAGTTAAGCACACATGGCACAAAGCGAAAGGACCGGCATAAAGATCCCAGTTCGCACCCCCGCCTGGTTCCCCACCTGCAGGGGGGTTGCTTCACAAGTGATGAAGCAGGTCTGCAGGTGTCTATCTTTCTCTCCCCCTCTCTGTCTTCCTCTCCTCTCTCAATTTCTCTCTGTCTTATACAACAATAACAAGAGCCATAACAACACTAATAATAACAATGAAAAGCAACAAGGGCAACAAAAGGGAAAAAATCGCAAAAAAAAAAAGGAAAAGAGAAAACAGAAATTTTACACATGTACCAACAACTGTATTTGTTGTAAACTGTTAATCACCTCCCTCAATAAAAAATTAATTAATTGATTTTTAAAAAGATAGAATCATTGGAGGTTGCATTCTTTCATGATCAGAAAGGGGGTAGACAGGTGGCTGGGAGCTTCTGAGTGTTGAAGTGGAGTTTAATACACTTCCCCAGAGCTTCTTATTGGACAGAGCTCAGTCTGAGGTCCAGTGGTGCCTTTGGTTGTGTCACAGCTTCCCCAAATCTTGTGCAATTACACTTTAGGAATGAAGAGCGAGAAGTTTCAGCCTCTACTGCATTTCCATTGATGTACTGGCAAAATCAGGCACAAAGTTCCTGGCAGCAGTAAATAAGAATGCTCTTTATGAAGGATTGCTACTTCTTTTTTTTTCTTTCTATTTAAAAAAATTTATTTATTCCCCTTTGTTGTTTTATTGTTGTAGTTATTTTTGTTGTTATTGATGCTGTCATTGTTGTTGGATAAGACAGAGATAAATGGAGAGAGGAGGGATAGACAGAGAGGGGGAGAGAAAGATAGGCACCTGCAGACCTGCTTCACTGCCTGTGAAGCAACACCCCTGCACATGGGGAGCCAGGGTCTCAAACTGGAATCCTTACGCCGGTCCTTGTACCACCTGTGCTTAATCTCCTGCGCTACCACCAGACTCCCTTTCTATTTTCTTATTGACTTAATAATGATCAACACGAGGGTAGGATAAAAGGGGTACAATTCCACAAAATTCCCATCACCAGAGTTCTGTATCCCATCCCTCCTATGGAAGCTTTCCTGTTCTTTATTCCTCTGGGAGTATGGACCCAGCATCATTATGGGGTGCAGAAGGTGGAAGGTTCTGACTTCTGTAATTGCTTCTCCACTGGACATGGGCATTGACAGGTCTGTTTCTATCTTTCCCTAGTGGGGCAGGGCTCTGGAGAGATGGCGTTCCAGGACATACTGGTGAGGTCATTTCTCCAGGGAAGACAGGTTGACATGATGGTGGAATCTGCAACTTGGTGCCTGTAAAAGCATTAAGATATAAGGTTGTTACTTCTTTTGTAAAATATTTATTTATTTATTTCCTTTTGTTGCCCTTGTTTTATTGTTTTAGTACTTATTGTTGTTGTTACTGATGTCGTTGTTGGATAGGACAGAGAGAAATGGAGAGAGGAGGGGAAGACAGAAGGGGAGAGAGAAAGTTAGACACCTGAAGACATGCTTCACTGCCTGTGGAGTGACTCCCCTACAGGTGGGGAGCTGGAGGCTTGAACCGGATCCTCCTGCCGGTCCTTGCACTTTGTGCCACGTGCACTTAACCCGCTGTGCCACCACTGGACTCCCAGATTGTTACTTCTTATAATTTCCGAATACCATTGTCTTGATTGTGAAAATACTGATTGTTGAGTAAATGGAGCTAGTGGCAATTTGTGTCTGCTTTCTGATATCCCCTTTTCTAGAGCTGTGTTTTCACTTGGAGCCTCTGTAGGCCTGTGGATGGGTGTCTTTGACCAAGAATATCAAGGTCATGTTCCTTTGACCTTCTTCCCCTCAACAACTTTTCTTCTAATTGACCATAGTCATTTAACCCAACACACACACACACACACACACACACACACACACACACACACACACACAGATTGTGGCCAGTACCTGAACTGCCTGTCAAATCTGATCTCCTCCCATCCTACCTTTATCCATCACTGCCATTTCTCCTAGCTCCCTTTGTGTAATTCCTCCACTGTCCAGTGTTGCTGTCTTGGTGTTCTTTAGCCACTTACTCCTCCATTATGTGTTCCTGATAAGAATTTCATTCTCAGCTGAATTCACATACCCACCTTCTCCATAATGATTCCTTCCCCATCCACAATTGACTGCAGAACATTTGGTGAAATTGATGGTCTCACTGGAAATCCATGGGCAGGGCTGCTGAATGGACTCCTGGTGTGCCATGTCTTTATCGCTTTAGGATCTTCTCTCCAAGGTGGCCAGGCTGCTCTCTCCTTCTTATTCTTCCAAGATGCTACTGACCTCATCTCTACTGAGAAAGCAGAGCAAACTCTCTTGGTCTTTCTCAGTATCCCTCCTCCTACCTCCAAACCCTTGACCCTGATTCTCTTCTCTGGCTGCTATTCTCAAGGTCATCACTCTGTGGGTCCCAGAGCCTAGCCCTTCCTCTCCTTTTCAGAGACATGGCTCTGGGCCAGAGACAGCTTACCAGGTAGGATGTGTGGCACAGGTTCTACTCTCTGGCACCACAGGGAGGCACCACATTACCAAGGAATCTCTGATGCTGTGGTGTCTCTCACTCTCTACTTCTCTGTCTCTCTGACTCAATATTTGGATGGGAAAAAGTAAGAAGTCAGTCTGAAAATGGTGAAGTCTCACATGTGTGAGTTCCCGGTTGAAGGAGGTCTCTCTCTCTCTCTCTCTCTCTCTCTCTGTGTGTGTGTGTGCCTCTATCAAATAAAAAAAAAAAGAAAGAAAGAAAAAGAAAAAATATGTCCCAGTAATAATACTAGCAACAGAAGACTGACACCAAGTCTGAGAAGATGAAAATGAACTTTACATGAAGGACGGCTAGGAGGACTATAGCTGGCCCTCCCTTTGCAGCAGCATCTGCTCCAATTGCTTGCTCTCTCTTGCCATGTTTGTTTACTGTGTAACACTGTATCACAGCCCTCAATTATCCTAATATTGTCTCACCCCACCCCTTAAGTTGAATCCCAGGAAGGAAAGGGCCAACTGCATGTCACTCCATGCTGTACCCTAGCATCTAGAGGGATACCTGATATGCAGGAAGTCTTCAGTGATGCTTTGTTGAGAGAGTTGAAAGATGGTGAAAGATGACGCTTTCATCATCCACAGTGTCTCCTCTCCCAGAGAGAGCCCCACATTTATCTTTAGAAGACTGTGAATGCTTGACAAAGAGAAGCCTGGGAATACCAGCAGAGTCACATTTGGCTCTGTGCTCTTTCTCTCCTGCTCAAAGGAAACAGGGTAGTAGCACTGCCATTGAGGAGTTCTGGGTGGGAACCTTGTATCGACATCAGGCATCCAGGTGGAGTTGTATCCCTGTGTCCATCATGGCTCTGGTTCTCTGGGTAAGAGTTTCCTAGTCTTCTCCTCCCGCTTCTGGTGCTGTCTCTGGAGCTGCCTGGATTTTGCCTGCATCCTGCAGCAGGTTGGGCTATTCCTATTGTCTACCTTCTTAGAAGTCCCATCAACAACGTCTACCTCACACGTCCTGCCCTTGTCCACAGCCTGAGCCCTGCCTGTGGAAGGTGACTTATGATGCTGTCCCAGGCAACCCCCTCTACCCTTGTCAGACCCCATAGAGACCAACCACAGACAACGGACACCCCAAATTAGTGGACTGTGTCTGTGTTGATACATCTATTCTCACCCTAATGATATGTTTATTTAACTGATGACTGCTGTCCTCATTAGGGACTCATTGTTGAGCCTGGAATAGTGATTATTTTTGCTGATATCCCTGTTCTGCAAAGATGATTTTTTAAAAAATCACTCTTTTGGTGCGCTATGAATCCTTAATGAGGACAGTTAAATTTAAAAAGAAACCCCCAAACCACCCTTCAGGTTGAAAATAGAAGTGTCTGCACAAGCAGGCGGCTAATATGCTGATTATTGATGGACATGACTGGTGACAGACCCACAACTTACAGTACACTATGGAGAGTGCTGTGCATTTGAGTGTGGAAATAGGGAAGGGAGGAAGGTAGACCAGGGGAAGTGAGTTCATGAGGCTCTGGGACATTCTCTCTCCTTTATAAAGTCATTGTTCTGATGGTTTGAGCATTTGATTATGGCATCTAAACCAGAATCAAAGTTATATGATCCTTGGAAAGGAATAGAGAAAGATATTTTTAGGAGATTATTAGCTGATGGGCTAGTTGATGGCTTAGCCAGAAGAGAGCACATGTTACCATGCTCAGAGTTCCAGATTCAAACCCCTGGTCCCCACCTGCAAGGAGGAAAGGTCATGAACAGTGGAGGAGTGCTGCAGGTAATCTCTACTCTCTGTTTCTCTCCTTTATTTTAAAAAAATAAATAAAAAGAAAGAAAGGACAAGTAAAAAAAAAAGGCCATTGAGTGTGGTAAAGCAGAGCAGACATCAAGCCCCAGTGATAACTTGGTGGCAAAAAAACAAACAAACAACAACAACAAAAACATTATATATATAGCAGAAAGTTCTTGAAAGAGCTTACCAGCACTCAAAACCTATCTTTCTCCATTGTAATTCTAATAAAATCCCCATGTGTTAGGGCAATATTCCTTTTTATTTGCTCTTTAGATGAGGAGAGAGGATCTTAGGAAAATACTGGTTCAGTTTAGGGCATGTGGTTCCCCATCTTACATGGGTAGGTCACCTTCCCCCTCTGATCCATACATGACTGTGGCAGTGCTTGACCATGATGAGTCTGTATTGTGGGTTGAGAATTCTGATGGCCTCAATCTACTGCCCAGCCTTTAGTGATCTGCACACAATATACAGACAAGACTGTCGTGAGATGAGGAAGCCATGAAAGAGCATGTGTCATTAGCACATGGAGGTTCTAGCACAGGTGTGTCGGACTCTCCTTAAAAGTTGGTAGTTTGGGAGTCAGGCGGTAGCACAGCGGGTTAAGCGCACATGGCACAAAGCTCAAGGACTGGCCTAAGGATCCTGGTTCGAGGCTCTGGCTCCCCACCTGCAGGGGAGTTGTTTCACAGGCGGTGAAGCAGATCTTCAGGTGTCTCTCTTTCTCTCCCCCTCTCTGTCTTCCCCTCCTCTCTCCATTTCTCTCTGTCCTATCTAAAAAAAAAAAAGCTGGTAGTTCATTCCAGTGTAAGCTGTGTGACCTTGCACTTGTCAGTTGGCTTCTTGGGGTCTCAGCTTCATCATTCCTGCTATGTGACTGTCTAGAATGACACCAAGCATCATGTATGGAAGGGGACTCAACTACATTATAACAGAAAGGGCTGTAATAACAGAAAGGGCTGTCACACCACTGTCTCCAGCTTGTTGCCAGGCCTGTTGGCCTCATACACATGGCATCTCCTCTTCCCTGGAGTTCTGTGAGCTTCTGGAAGCATGGATGCCCATCTCTGCATAGCATGACCCAGCCTTGCACCAGATATAAGCTCAGTGAGCTGAGTAAGTGCTATGGGTGTCTGGTCACCTGAACTACTCCAGATGCTGGCTCTCTTCCCAGCTTGTAGGCCTTTCCCCTTCTTCTAGCGTTTGCCAGTCCTTTCCCCTGACCTCTAGGATCCCATTCTTATGGTGTCCAAACCCCCCCCCCCACAGCCACATGTGATGAGAAGCAGTGAGTGCCACTTCCTGCATTTATGTGTGTGTGGACAGTATCTTCCTTTGCTGCTTCCTCCAATTGAAGTCTTTAGAATGTTTGTGTTTGGTGGGGCAAGCAGTGGTGTACCTGGTTAAGTACACATAGTACTAGTGGAAAGACCAGCACAAGGATCCGGTTCAAGCCCGTGGCTCCCCATCTGCAGGGGCATAATGCTTCTCAAGTGGTGAAGCAGGTCTGCAGGTCGCTCTCTCTCTCTCCTCCTCTCCCTCCTCTCTTAATTTCTCTCTATTCTATCCAATAAAATGGATAAAAAATAAAAATATTACCAGCTGTGGAGTTGTAGTGCTGGGACCAAACCCCAGGGATAACCCTGGAGGCAGAAGAAGATGGAGGAGGGGGAGGAGGAGTAGAAGAAAGAATGTTTGTGTTTGTTCATCTCTCATTCCTGGCCTGGTTTAGGGTATGGGTCAGCACTTGCTGAATACAGACTGTGTTTCCTGCTCTTCTCTAGGGCTGACCTGGGGGACCAAGAGTCCAAGTTGGAAAGATCAGTTAGATGCTTATTGGTATATTTCTGATTCTCATCTGTTTCCACTAGGATGTAATCTCTAGGAAGGCAAGACAATATTCGAATATTGAATTTTGTTTCCCAGTCATCTGGCACGTGATAGGCAAATAGGAAACACAGTGCTGAATGAATGAATGAGTGAATGAATGAATGAGGCACACTCCATGTGATGATGCTTGGAAGGGCCAGGGATGAGAGTGCAGAGCAATGGCATTACAGAGGCTGTTGCTATGGGAATTCTGAATCCAGGGCTGCTGCTGCTTCTCCGTCTTCTTCTTCTTCTTCTTCTTCTTCTTCTTCTTCTTCTTCTTCTTCTTCTTCTTCTTCTTCTTCCTCTTCCTCTTCCTCTTCCTCTTCTTCTTCTCCTCCTCCTCCTCCTCCTCTTCCTCCTCCTCCTCCACCTCCTCCTCCTTCTTCTTCCTCTTTTTGCACCAGGGTTCAAACTGGGGCTAGGTGACTACACAAAGAATCCACTGTTCCCAGCAGCCATATTTCCTTTTTCCTTTTCTTTCTTTTATTTCATAAGATAGTGAGAAACTGAGAGGGGAGGAGAGAGAAAGAGGGTGGCCTGTAGCAATGCTCCACAGCTCATGAAGCTTCTGCAGGTGGGGACAGCTCAACCGGGTATGCCATCATTTGCTTTCTGCCCCGCCAGGGAGTTTCTTTAGGAAAAACTGCTCAGGCTGGACTTGGAGTCCTTACCAGTGCTCAGAGGCAAGATGGGGCAGCCTTATGTGGAAGGCTGGTGAGATGGGCAAAAGGGTGGCAAGTGGGTGGCCTCCTGGGGCTGGGTGCATTGGAGCTGGTATTGGGGAAATCAACAGTGGCTGAGTTCATGGGCCGAGGCCAGTGAGTTCAGCTGTGACCCCTGGTGTTATTTTAAGGTGGTGGCTTTTTCATATTTAATTATGAATGAAATTGCATTTGAGGACGGCAGCTGATGATGGTGTGTGGTTATGCTGTGTGGGCTGCTTTCAAAATAGCTCTCCCCAAACTTCGTTAGTGATTAGTTCGAGGAAAAGTGCAGCCTGACCTGCCAGCATTTTTCATAGTGTCTGTGTCCGAGCCATGTGAGCTTAGGGAAAGTTAGTTGTTGGCTTGAGGAGGAGGAGTCCATGACTTATTTATTTATTTATTTATTTATTTATTTATTTATTTTTGCCATCTGGGTTGTCACTAGAACTTGGTGCCTAAACTGTGAGTTTACCACTCTTAGTGGCCATTCCACCCCCTCCTCTATTTCTTTTTTACTTGACAGGACAGAGAAAATTTGAGAGGAGAGGGGGGAAATAGAGGGAGTGTGACACCTGCCACACTGCTTCAT
The DNA here is from genome assembly GCF_950295315.1 of Erinaceus europaeus. Lineage (NCBI taxonomy): Eukaryota > Metazoa > Chordata > Mammalia > Eulipotyphla > Erinaceidae > Erinaceus > Erinaceus europaeus. The sequence continues at coordinate 178,817,647 of NC_080163.1, forward strand.
CTCTTATGAAGCTTTCCCAGGGAGTGGGAAGGGCTTGAACCCAGGTCCTTGCACATGGTATGTGTGTGCTCAACTGGGTGTGCCACCAGCCAGCCCCTGTGGGCCCCTGACTTTGTGGACCATCTCTCCTGGCTCTTTATTCTCAAAGGTCCTTCCCTAGGATGTCAGAAATTTATTCTTTTCTAAATATTTTACTATTTATTTTGGATAGAGACAGAAACTAAGAGGGAATGGGATGATAGAGAGATGGAGAGACGTGCAACACTGTTTCACCACTAGTGAAAGATTCTCCTGCAGTAACCCTTGGCTTGAACCCAGGTCCTTATGCACTGTGATGTGTGCATTCAACCAAGTGTGACACCACCGAGACCTATTCTCAGAATTTCTTGCTGTCATTCCTTTGTGCTTTCCTTTCCCTCTGAGTCCTGTTTCCTGCTGTTTGAACTTGGACCCTGGTGAGTGGAGATGGACAGGAACCCCTGCCCACAGGCCTGCACAGCCTGAAAGCCAGGCCTGGCTCTGGACACTCTGGACACTCTGGGCCAGGCTACTTGGCCCTCTTAGTCAGGCTGCTGAGCCGCATGGCTGGCGCCCCCAATCTCCTAACTGATCCTAAATATGGTCAGTGTTTGTAGTAGCTCCCATAGCCGCCTGCATGAACTGGAGATTTCGGCTTGGCCCCCCTCCCTTCACTGGACTTAGTCTAAACCCTCATTGTAACCAAGATTAGCCTTAGTGAGAAGTACACAAGGGTTGGCAACAACTGCAAATCCCAAACAGCAACTCCAATGCTTTGATGAGCATGGCCCGCTGGGGCTGGTCCCATCTCTTCTGCTGAAATCCCAGGTTGGAGAGATCGCCGCAGCCTCAGGCTTGCCCCAAGCTGGGGACTTGGATTTGCTCTGGGCTTGGCTGCTGCTGCTGCTGCTGTTGCTACTATCTGACCTTCATAAAAACTGTGTAACATCTCTGAGTCTCAGTTTTTTGGGAGCGCTATACTGGGGATAAAGTGACTAATAGAAATGAGATACAATCATGCATGAGATGGCAAGGATTTTCCACCATGCTGTATTCCCAGCAAGTGCAGAGCCAGTGTTTCTTTTTCTCTGGTGATGATGACAATGATGACTATGGTGATGTGACAACGGTATGATATCGTTGGTTAGGAGAAGAGAGCCACAGATAGCTTAGGCTTGCTTTGGAATTTTCACACTTTCTGGCTATTTAACTTTAGGAAACTTTATTAAAATAAAAACATTTTATTTATTTTAATGAAAGAGGTAGAGACAGAGACAGAGAGAGATTGATCAAAGCACTGTTCAGCTCTGGCTTAGGGTAATGCCAGGGACTGAACTTGGGATTTCAGAGCAACAGGCATGGAAGTCTTTTGCAGAACTATTATGTTATCTCCCAGCTCTCCTAAATTGCCTTTGTCTTAGATTCTTCCCATATGTGTAAGGACACAATGGGTACCCTCTCATGAGGTTGTTGTAAGGACTGAACTTGGGCTACATCAAGGGTAGTCCAGCACTCCGGTAAGCACTGTTACTATACTAGTGAGTATTATGTTGTTGTTTTTTTCCTACCGGTGTTATTACTAAGGCTTAGTGCCTGCACAACTCTTCTTTTTGTCTTTGTAGAAGATGAAAGCTAGGAAAAGAGGGGGAGAAAGGCTGAGTGATGATGCACATGGTTGAGTGCACATGTAACCAGGTACAAGGATCTGGGTTCAAGCCCCCGGTCCCTACCTGTAGGGGGAAGCTTCTTGAGTGGCAAAGCAGCTGCAGGTGTTTGTTTCCCTCCTTCTCTGTCTCCCTCTTCCTCTTGATTTATATCTGTACCTACCTAATAAATAAGTATTTAAAAAAATAAATAGAGGGAAGAAGGGGGGAGAGGGTAAAGAGAGAAAGAGAGAGTAAAGAAGAGATACCTGCAGCGCTGCTCCACTGCTTGTGAAGGTTCTTCCCTGCAAGTGGGGACCAGGAACTTGAACCCAGGTCTTCAAACATAATAACATGCTGAACCACCACCTGAGCCCAGGATATTGACTTTTCTTGATTATTATTGTGATAATTTATTTTCATTGTTATTTATTTTTTATTTCTTTTCTTTCTTTTTTTGATTTTTTAGCTTTTCACCTTGGCTCCTATGGTTGACCTCTCTGAGCCTCAGTTTCCCAACAATGAAACAGGGCAGGGTACCCATGTCAGAGTGGTCTGCTGCTGGCTGGCATGGTGGAGACACTTTCCTGGCCTTTCCTGCCTCCCCCAGGCTGTGAAGTTCTGCAGCTAAATAACCCTAGCTGATGTGTGTTTTTAGACGCTGGTGCTCGCAAGAGAGATTCCATGTGCCGCCCCCTCCTCTGGGTGACAGCTGTTTCCAGGCAGATGCCTCCCCCGTGTTCTAGAGTGATGAGAAAAGGGGAGAGTGTCCCAGATTTAAATTTGGAATGTGTATGGAAGCGTGTTAGTCTGCCTAAGAACTCGCGGGGTCCACGGGCTTTTTGGGGTCACTGGTTGTCTGGATGGGGGTGTTGCTACTAACCTGGATGAGGTCCTGGGAGCCCCAGTTGTAGTCAAAACCCCAGGGCAGTTTATGGGACTAAGGAATAGCCACTGACCACTTCTTGGAGTCATTCTTTTGGTGGTAGGTCTGCTTGGCAATGTGTAGGTGCAGGTTGCTGGTGGGAAGGATGTTCACATGAGGTGTGTACAAAAGTGGAGGCCCCAGCAGTGCCCTCTGGCCTCAGGACATATTATTATACTTGCTCACCCCTGGGCAGAGACACACTGGCCTTGCCAAGGACAGGGAAAGTATGTCTTGTATATGACAGCCTCCTGCTCCCTGTGAAACTATCATCATGACAGACACCTGCACTTCCAAGTGAAGGTTGCAAGACCTCTTCACCATTGGTGACAAGAGGGCCAGCCACAGTCTGGGTAAGAAAAGGCAGATGGAGTAGGGGACACTATGGACTTGGACATGTGTATTTCTAAAGGCAGAGTGGGATCCTGTAGCATCTCACTCCTTGGGTATCTGTATACAAGTCACACATAGGAGATCCCATTTTATCAATTGGATGGCCTGGATGACCCTCATGAGAAAACCCCATATCCCATGTGTATCACTCCTTCCCTACTCCCCTATACCACAAGACAGGCAGTCTCCTAGCTAAGCCTTATCCCAGATCTAGGATGTCTTCTCTCTAATGGGAGGATGGGGGTGGGGGGGCAGTTAAATCCAGCCTCTGGGGCTGAAGTGTCTCCCTCACTACGAGATTCTCTTGGGGGAGTCAGAGAGACCTCAGCTTTCAATGGCTATATCTCTGGGGAGACAGGGACCAAGTCACATGCCCAGGAAGCTTAAAGCTGTGATTATGTTGTCTGTTATTCTTCAGAAGTGGCTTCAGCGAATAAGATGACAGGTGTCTATTACAAATTGTGCTGCTAGGAACATAGGTATACACAAATCTTTTTGGATGGGTGTGTTGGGTTCCTTAGGATATATCTCCAGGAGAGGAATTGCAGGATCATAGGGTTGGTCCATGTCTAGCCTTGTAAGAGTTCTCCAGACTGCTCTCCACAGAGGCTGGACTAATTTATATTCCCACCAGCAGTGCAGGAGGGTTCCTTTGACCCCACAACCTCTCCAGCATTTGTTGCTGCTACCTTTTCTGATATATGACATTCTCACAGGAGTGAAGCAGTATCTCATTGTTGTCTTTATTTGCATTTCTCTGACAATCAAAGACTTGAAGCATTTTTTCATGTGTTTATCAGCCTTTCAGATCACTTCTGTACTGAAAATTCTGTCCATGTCCTCTCCCCACTTTTGGATAGGGTCCTTTGTTTTGTTGTTGTTGAGTTTGGCAAGCTCTTTATATAGTTTGGTTATTAAACGCTTGTCTGATGTTTGGCATGTAAAGATCTCCCATTCTGTGAGGGGTCTCTTTGTTTGGGTATTGGTTTCCTTTGCTGTGCAGAAGATTTTTAATTTGACCCAAGTGTCCAACAACAGATGAGTGGCTGAGCAAGTTGTGGTATATACACAATGGAATACTACTCAGCTATCAAAGGCGGTGACTTCACCATTTTCAGCCCATCTTGGATGGAGCTTGAAGAAATCATGTTAAGTGAAATAAGTCAGAAACACGAGGATGAATATGGGATGATCTCACTCTCAGGCAGAAGTTGAAAAACAAGATCAGAAGAGAAAACAGAAGTAGAACCTGAGCTGGTTTTGGTGTATTGCACCAAAGTAAAAGACTCTGGGGTGGGTGGGGAGGAGAATACAGGTCCAAAAAGGGTGACAGAGGATCTAGTGGGGGTTGTATTGTTATATGAAAACTGGGAAATGTTATGCATGTACAAACTATTGTATTTACTGTCGAATGTAAAACATTAATTCCCCAATAAAGATGTTAAAAAAAAGAAACAGAAGGATGAATATGGGATTATCTCTCTCACAGGCAGAAGTTGAAAAACAAGATCAGATGAGAAAATACAAGCAGAACCAGAACTGGAGTTGGTGTATTGCACCAAAGTCAAAGTCTCTGGTGGGTGGGTGGGTGGGGGAGAATACAGGTCCTGGAAAAGGATGACAGAGGACATAGTGGAGGTTGTATTGTTATGTGGAAAACTGAGAAGTGTTATTCATGTACAAACTATTGTATTCACTGTCAAATGTAAAACATTATTCCCCCAATAAAGGAAAAAAATTAATCAAAAGATGGCAGGTGTCTGAAAGGCCCCCTGGACACATCTGGGCAGCAGTTAGTTCCTGATGTGATGCTATGGGTTCAGTACAGTCCTCTGACTTGCACACATGCTCACTCCAGGGCATTCACATCCTTCCTCTTATTCCTTCTACTCTACTCAGATCTCAGAGACTAATTCTTCTTACATGTTTGAGGAGCTAGATTCACCTGTTTGGAGGACACTTTTGCCTCTTTTCAAACCTGAGCTCTAAGTAGAGGAAAAAACAGCAATCTCTAAATGATCATTGTCTCATACCTGCATATGTATACAAAAATATGCCTAACATTTTTTTTTCTTCAGATGCAATTGGCTGTCTATTTTTGACTTGCACAGACAGGGGCCCTCAAAAGAAAATCCTGCGAGGAAGGGAGGGTATACTGTGGTTGTTGATGTAGGTTCATGAAAGAAGCCAGGAGAACTGCAGATATGACATCCTCTGTAAATTGAGACTGGGTCAGAGAGGACTTCTTTTAAAACGGGCAGCAAGAAGAGCTCAGGTCCACCACTGCCTTTGCTGTATACTAAATTTGGTTCCAGCCATGTCAGGAAGACTTGAGCACAAACCCCCACCATTAAAGACGGGCTCTTTGTTTTTTCAATCTGTGACCCCAGCAATCTCTTTAGCAAGCCATGGTTCAGTGAACTGGCACACAGCAGCCGTTCAGCAGTGGAAAAAAATCATAAAACAGATGGAAGCTTTACATTTTTTTGTTTAGTTTTTAAGAGCAGTTTTTATAACATCGCTTAAAACCATTCTGATGCATCACACTGTTTACACTCAAAGCTTTGTAGCTAAGATGTTTACAGTACGGAGAATGTTTCAAGATATTTTATAGTTATGATATTTAGATAATTGGCAAGCAAAAAAATAGTTTGTTGAGATTGCAGTGATGTTGGTAATCGCAAAGTAACTTATGAGTCTCAATAAATATGTCCAGTTTGGTGGAAAGTACAAACTCAGTTAAAACAAAACAACACAAGAGCGAATGTCTTTTTAGTGAAATCATTTCCTTTTCTTAATCAAAAGATGACAGGCAGGGCCTTAGAACTCCCATCTGCACGGCACCATGCCACGGCTGAGCACGCTGCTTCTTGTTATGTGATTGATAACTGCATCACACTGGGCATGGCTTGTCCACATGAGTTCAAGCAAACACCCAAGTTAATAAAGTGTTAAAGTTTCAGCAGACCACCTTAGGATAAGTCCAGGGTGGCCCCTACTATCTTCTTGCAGTGGAACTGGCAGAATTTTTTTTTTTAAGGTCAAAGAATTTATGCAGAGCTAGGATTTGGAACTCTTTTTTTTTTTAACTGCCCCAAAATGGCATTAATCAAAAACAATAACTCCTTTTAACTTTTTTCTGAGTGCTCTAGAGGAAAGTATGAAATAATCTGTGTGTGGGCCCAAATGTGAAGAATGCAAACATTTCACAATAAACATGTTTAAATGAAAGTCCCTGGCAAGATAGCCTGGAAGATAGGACATGCTGGGTTAATTAATGCATACTCATAAAAATAAACCCCACTTTTAAGATTTGACCAATAAAATCATTAGCATATTTGGATCAGATGACTTTATGTATACATTGAACTTCTCCATGGCAAATTGTCCTTGGAGAGAGCCTGGAAACATTTCAGTTCAAAGTCCAAACTCCCCTCCTATCTGCTAGTTGGGTTTCCAATATAGAGATACAATGATTTATTCTAGTTTTATCTGCTATACCTACAATTGATCTGCTGGTGATAGGATTAAATTTATCACTTCAGATGTATAAATCATAGTTAGATAACCAGAAAACTCTTTCATTATGTAAAAAGTAATCCCTATTGTTTGCTTAGAACACGTAACGTTTGATTTTTCACTATAATCAAATTACTAGAGAGCAATATTTTTATTCTAAAATGTTTATTTTTTTGCTATCTTGAAACAAATCACTTTGGCCTATTTACCAATGCTATCTTAAAAAATATTTTCCTGAAATCATACATTCAAACAAATGTTGACTTTGGGCTGTGGATTATATAGTGTTCTGAGGTTCTGCTAAATTAGAAATCACATAATTTCCTAAGCCTAATTACAGTATAGAAGATTCTGGTTTTATGTTGCACTTTTTGTACAGGAAAAGACAAAGCACTACAAAGAACTCCTTGGTATGAAACTAACAGTAAAACAGAACTCATTTTAAAAGAACTGAAATTGGAATTCATAAACTCAGTAAAGTTACATTGTAACTACCCAGACAGTGAAATTCTGAACCTAAGATAATGACACATTTCAAACCCTTATGAAAATAAAAACAACCCACCAAAAATTATTGAGGAAAAAACTCCAGCATGAGTTTAATTTTATCCAACTTTATTGGCAGCTTATTTTGAACCAATGTGCAATAAAGTTGCCAAGCAGAACAATTGAAAGAAATGAGAAAAAACATCTTTTTGTTCTTTTTTTTACATTGTTTGTTTTAATAAAGGCTGCAGAGCAGTAAACACCTGCATAAAGAGTCTAGTTTTGTCACCATCACAGTGGGCCAGAGAACTTTAGGACTTACTAGTCCTGCTTTGATTGGCCAGTTCACTCAAGGAAGGGCAGGTGCTAACCCACTGGCTTTCCCTGAGCCCACTTCTGCCCCCACCCCATGTGGACCAACATGGACTCCTCAGTAAGCCCTTCTATGGTTGCACCATCCCAGCTTGCCTAGGAGCAAGACAAGTACTTGATCTCGAGAAACTGCCTCTGGCATGTCTGTTTCTGGAAAAGGGACTTGCAAGCTTGCTGGAAGGTTCCAGCAAACTGTAAACATTGCTAACTTCAGACCCTTATTTTGTATTAGAGACTCAACATTGCCTATTTTAGAGAGCATGTGTTTATGCCCATAAAATGAATCTTTGTGTGAATGTCTGTCCAAAGCCATACCTAGTAGTTTCCGGGTTGGGGAGCATGTTGATCTTTCTATTGTTGTTCTCTGTTGTTGGCCCCTTCCCTCTCCCAAGGAAGGGTGGCTGTGACTCAGGGGATCCTGTATCAAGACCTTACCTGGATACGCCAGGCTGCCTGTTTAGAGGAAAGGCTGTTGGGGGTGTGTGTGCAGAGTGAGGTGCACAGAGGACTGCTAACTGGGAGTCCTGGAGAACACCAGGAGTGTGGGGCCATGGGTTTAGGAATTCAACAGGTATATGTGATTTGTCACAGAGAAGGCTTATAATTTCCATTTGATTTTTTTTCCTTTTTGCCAGCCCATTACCCTAATTTTTCAATAGAGGAAATAGACTTAGAGATGTTCAATTTCCTGTACATGTTTGTATTAGTACTTTAATAATGGTTTACAGGATTATAAATTTATAGGGGATTAGCTTTACACTTCACCCACCACCAAAGTTTTATGTCCCTCTCTTCCCCCACAGTGGTAACAATGGCAACTCTCTTCCTCTTCCTCCTCCTCCTTCTCCCTCTTCTTCTTCTTCCTTTCCTCCTCCTCCTTCTTTTTTCCCCTCCAAGTTCATGTGTTTTAATTCTCCATATTGCACACTTAAGTTAGACTATCTGATAACTGTCTTTCACCTTTTGTCTCAAAGGATACAGTAGCATCTTTTATTTTGTTTCCTGTTTGTTTAGAGAGGCAGAGAGGAAGCATGAAAGAGACTGTAGCAGTGAAGCTTCCTTCAGTGGGGTGGGGTCAGGGCTTCAACCTGAGTTATATACATGGCAAAGTAGTGCCTAGGGTAAGTGATTTCACCAGCCCTCAATATCATCTTCTGTAATTACAGAGTAGTATTCCATTGATGATATATAACTTCTTTATCCAGTGATCCATCAAAGTGTACTTAAAGAGGATATGGACCAAAAGAAACCTTACTATTCTGTTGGTAGGAATACAAACTGGTACAGCCCTAGTGGAGAACAGTGTGGACAGATTTAAAAAATAAACATAGAAATACCTTATGATCCAGCAGTACTACTCCTAGACCATGAAAACACTTAATTCCAAAGGACACATATTTCCATAGTTGTATTAATCACAATGAGAAGGAGTGGAAGCAACCTAGATGCCCATTTGATTTTTCAGAATATTTATTTTATATTCCTATCTGAGAAATGCAAATTTTTAATTTTTACTTTATTTTCATTGCTGAGGCCCTTGCACATGTGGTATCTCACTACTATGGGCCTAGTCTTTCAGAGAGACTTAGATAGAGGGGGAGACATCATGGCATCATTTCCCCCAGTGCTGTCTAGCTTTCATGTGGTACACCAGGGGCTTGAACCTGACCTTCAAACCTTGGCCATGTACATGGCATGAAAGGCACCTTTCCAGGTGAAGTATCTTGTGCAACAACCATGAAAAAATAAACTTCTAAGGCAGGACTTCATTATTTTCTATTAGTAATTTACACAGTTATAAGATAATAGGCATATAATTTCACACCATTCCCACTGTTAGTGTTTTGCATCTCAGTCCCTTTCCATCAGAAACTTAAATAGTTTTCCTAAGGCCACAGCTGTGCATTGACTCTATCTGTCTGTCTGTCTGTCTATCTATCTATCTATCTATCTATCATCTCTGCCTGTCTATCTATGTATGTATCTATGTATCCATCTATATATCTGTCTATCTATATATCTATCCAGCTATCTCTTTATTTTTTTTGATCATATATATTCACTTCTATAGCCTTGATTTCACTTCTTTTCTAAGTCACACCTACATCTATCACTACTTTCAACAGTCAAGAAGCACTACTTGATTTAAGAACTAGAAAATGATAACTTATTTCTAGAGAAACTCAGTGCTGCTTCATGACAGCTGCTACTTCTGAGAAAATCTCTCCTTAGGGCACTGGGTTGGCCATGGAGGAGAGGTAAGAGGAATGTCCTTAGGCTGGACACATGATGTTGGGTGCCACTATTTCAGGGCTTTTGAAAAATATTTATGTTACCAGAATTATCACTGAAGCTTTGTGTCTGCATTATGAATCTACTGCTCCTGGATGCCATTTTCTTCCTCCCACTTCCCCATCTTTTATCTGATAGGACAGAGAGAAGAGAAGGAGGCTTGAGAGGGAGAGAGACACTTGCAACACTGCTTCATAGCTCATGAAGATGGGGGCTTGGGGCTTCAACTTGGATTCTTGAGCATATGCTCAACCAGGTGTGTTACTGCTAGATCCTGCTTCAGGTCTTCTGAAGGTGTTGTGTCCTGATATTTGTGATAACTGTAGCAGAAAGAGCTGAAGAAGAGAGCCAAGCGTGAGATAAGATTCAGAGAAGGAAGGGGGTCAGGCAGTGTGACACAGTGGGTTAAGCGCACATGATGTGAAGCGCAAGGACTGGCACAAGGACCCTAGTTTGAGTCCCTGGCTCCCCACCTGCAGGGGGTGGGTTTACAGGCGGTGAAGCAGATCTGCAGGTGTCTATCTTTTTCTCCCCCTCTCTTTTTCTTCCCTCTCTTTTTCTTCCCATCTCTCTCGATTTCTCTCTGTCCTATCCAACAACAACAATATCAATAGCAACAACAACATTAATGACAACAACAAGGTCAACAAAAAGGGTTAAAAATGGCCTTCAGGAGCAGTGGACTCATAGTGCAGGCACCGAGCCCCAATGATAACCTTGGTGGCAAAAATAAGATTCAAAGAAGGCACTCTGAGATTTGGAGCCCCACCCAGAGTTCTGTCTTTTGCGTGACTTGAAGTCAGCATTGCTTTATATCCCATGCCAACTAACTGGTCTACCACCCCCACCCCCGTCCCCTCACCCCGAATCACCCTCATTTATGGGGCCATGACTCTGCTAGTGTCTGTCTCACACATTGTGCTGAGAACTGACAGGTCTATTTCTTTTCCACCTTGGTACCAACAAGGGCCTATGTCTTGGGGATGGGCATCTCCTGTGTCTTCCTCTTACTTTCAGCAGTGCCTGACACATCCTACATCTTGAATAAGACCCTTTCCAGGATGGGAACAGAGCTGGAGGATCATTAATTTAATAAACCGCAGGGTTTCAAGTAACCCCTGGTCAGAAGGGCCTTTGGAGACATCTTCTCTTGTTCCCTCATCTGTGGTGGAGAAAAAGAAATCTTGAAGAGAAGGGACTCCTCCGAGTCAGACAGTCGGCTGGTGCAGGCCAGTCTTCACATACCTTAGCCATATGATATGGCCTTTTGACTTGCCTAGTTCAGGGTTTGTGAGCCAGGGTGCTGGGGAAGAACATAATAATAGATGGCCACATCTATAAAATTCTCTGCCTCTATATTCTTATTGTCATATATATGCTTATACATATTTTATCTGCCTCCAGGCTTACCACTGGAACTCAGTGCCTGCAAGAGGAATCCACTGCTCCTCATGACTAGTTTTTTTTTTTTTCTTTCCTTTGACAGAACAGACAGAAATTAAGGGTAGGGGGAAGAGGAGCTAGAAAAGGAAGGAGAAAGAAAGACAGGCCTACAGCACTGCTTCACTGTTTCTCCCCTGCAGGTGGGGACCAAGGGCTTGAACCTAGATCTTTCCTTATGGTAGTATGTGTGCTCAACTGGGTGTGCCACCACTTGGCCCCTGCTGCCTTATCTTTTAGTATTATATCAATCAAGCATGCACCTGGAACAATATTTCATGCAATTTACCAATATGAACTATCACATTTGTTTGATTCTTGCAACAATCTCCAGAGATAGGTGTCACCCACCACTTTTATGGATAAGGAAACTGGGGCTCAGGCAGGTGATCAAGTCCACAAACAGGACTACACTTCAGGGGCATTCAGGTCTAGACCCAAATGTTGCCCAAAGTTGGTGCACTCAGCTCTCTCTCTCCACACTGTCTTCCTGAACCAGTGTGGCTGAGTATTTTTCTCTTTGATAAAGTCAAACATTTAAAACACTTCCTTATTTATAGCAGCACTATCATGACACTTCCATTGGAAACAAATTGGTCTAAGGAGATCTGTGAGTCAATTTCAGGAACTGTCGTTGACTGTAGAGGCAAGCAGATCTGGTGAGAAGGTGAAGATGCTAAGTACTTAGGTAATGATGTCTCTAGCCTAGTTGAGTGTGTGCGGAGAGGGGAAGAAAATATGCTCTATAGGAATTTCAGATGAGTTTTTGCCTTCATTCTAGGAGATGCTCTCTGATGGTCATATGACCAGTTGTTTTAAGGGAAGTTACCTTGGGTGTCTATCTAGTTTCCCCAAAATTTTCTTAGGCAGAAGCTCCTTACCCTGCCAGCAGGAATTACAGACTCATGCCTGGGGTTGAGTCTGTCTGCCTCAAAAGGGACCTCTAGTTTGCTATTAATGGCAGGACTAGACGTAGAAGAAAGAAGGAAGTGATGAACTCAGTGGAAGACTCAGTGTCAGAAGACTAGGGTATGTTTCTTATTATATCCCCTGAACACCTGGGAAACACCAGATTGCCCAACTGTTGATGAAGGTACTAGGCTAGGAATATGGTCCTGATGATTGCAAGGTACCTTGAACTTATTTCTCCATGCCACAGTGACTGCTCCCGTAGAATAACAAGTTTCACTAGCCATAAGAAAATGCCCAATCCTGTGGTTCTCATGCTAAATTTCATGGAAACCCAGGGATTCTGAGAAGAACGTCTTGGACTCAGGAGAAGGGGTGAGGACCCAGGGGTCTTCTTGGCAGTTTTGACTAGACAAACGACCTTTGACAAATTTTCCTATGTGGGAAATTTCCTTTGGGAAAGGATTCTGCTAGAAATTTTTGAGAAAAATAGACGTTATCTAGACCAAGTTCTTGATTCTACAAACGGGAAGCTAAGTTTTACAGAAAAGCAAAGGATTACAAAGACTGACTCTTTTATACAATTATTGAATATATAGACAATATCTCTACAAAGACTGGTAGAGCTTGGTAGAAAAAATGAAATTTGTGACAAAAGAAACATGATACTTCCTAGGGTCTAGTTCCCTGCCTCAGGGAGTAACATATTTGGTAGAGATGGATGTCCACTTAGAAGAAGCTCTCAGAGAACAGGATAGCTCAGCAGTTTTAGACAATGTTGGCTGACAAGTGGGTACTTTCTAGGTGTCAGGTCCCAAGCTAAGCACTCAGACATATTCTCTCAATTCTAAAGGTGAAACAGTAGGGCTAGGAGACAACTCACCCCGTTATGTTAACATATAAGGTTCAAGCCATGACCACCCATGGAAACACCATGGATAGCACTAAGAAAGCTCCATGGGTGGTGGATCAGTGCTGTGGTATCTCTTTCTCTAAAATAAAGGTAGCTCAGGGGTGTCATTGCACATGCTCAAGGATTTGGGTTCCTTCCCTGGAACCGTATATCTTTTTTTATAATGATGAAGACTTGGGGGCCAAGTGGTGGCACATCTGGTTGTGAATACATGTTACCACGCACAAAGACCCAAGCTCGAGGCCCTGGTCCCCACCACCAAAGGGGGAAGCTTAGTGAGGGGCAAAGCAGTGCTACAGATATCATTCTGTCTCTGTCCCTTCCTATTTCCCCTTCCTCTCTCACTTTTCAATTTTCCTATCAAATAAAAATAATAAATAAATATTTACAACTGAAGAATTTGAAGCTTAGAATGATGATGTGATTTCTCAGTATGAGCAGTGAAGTGTTCTGCTGCGGTCTGGGTCAAGGTCTGTGCTCTTGACTAATTGCTGTGGCCCTTGCCTCCCAGGAAGAATTCATCCGTGTTGAGATCATGCAGAAATACACTGAAGCAGGTGTCTCCAGTGTGAAATCCTCTTCTTTGGAAGGTTTAGGAAGGTGGTGGGATTATTTATCTTCCTCCTTCTGAATCTATGAGGGTTTGTGAGGAATCCTACCAGGTCCTCAAGGAGTCTGTGTTCTTTGAGACAGAGAAAAGAAGTCAAGGGTGGGTAGCCAAACATTCTGACAATAAATAAAACCTTACTACTTTTTATTACAACTTACACTTAGATATTGGTTTGCTTGTATATATGGTCTTTCATTAAAAAGATACTGATGGTACTCTTTACTCATTCATAAGGCATATTCATTTACATATGTATTTTTTGATTTATTACTTCTCAAAGTCTCTCAACCAACACTCTGTTTCTCCAACATCCATTCATGCATGCTTTTATGAATTCATTCACTTATTCACGTACTGCTTCATGTATGTAGTTGTTAGTTCATTGATTCATTCATCCAGTGAAACACTTTGAAATTAATTAAAGTCTCTGGAGAAATGTGAAATAGTTTAATCAACTCTGGGCACTTTTCTCATCATTGGGCAGAGGTACATAAAGTTGGATAAATAGTTTCATAGCCCCTGAGAGAGAATTCTTGGCCTA